>NC_061866.1:19534254-19770654 GCF_907164915.1 Impatiens glandulifera | reverse complement strand
GAACACGTGAGTTCATCATCACTGTCACTGTGAGCCCATAGACTTCCTCCATCGTCGGCTATCAGTGCTTTCGGTACCTCACTTCCTTCACCGGTTTGTTGATAATTGTTTCGGTCATTTTGATAATCCGGTTTCTGGGTATCTCTCCTCGGTTTCCTGCATTCCCACTTAAAATGTCCCAAACAGTTACAGTTATAACATCTTACATTGGATTTATCACCATAGTAGTTGTTTGTCGGTTGGCTTCTTTTCATGAACCTCCCAAACTTCTGTGCAAGCATTGTCATGGCATCCTCGGTGAACTGTTCGGCGGTTCTGATCGGTACGGGTGCAGGGGCCGGTGCCGGTGCCACTGGTTCTGTAGATGTGATTAGTGCTCTGGTTGATGTTGAGGCCGAGATTTCTTCTTCAGTCCTAGATCTCATCTCGAACTCGTATGCCTTAAGATCTTCGAATACATCGTATAGTTTCATCTTACGTAGGCTCTTTGATTCCCTCATTACCATTGTTTTTATGTCCCAAACACTTGGAAGAGATCTCAAAGCTTTCATAATAACCTCTTTGTTGTCATACCTCTTTCCAAGTGTTGCTAGCTCATCCAACACACCAGTGAACCGGTCACTGTATTCCTTTATAGTTTCTCCTGGTTTCATTTGATGCTTTCAAACTTCTGTGTAGCCACCATTATCTTGTTCTCCTTTGTTCTTTCATTTCCCTCAAAGATCTGGATAACCGTGTTCCATGTCTCCTTTGCGGTTTTGCAGTCTCTGATCTTGCAGTATGTGTTTCTGTCCACACTGTTGGAGATCCGGTTTCTAGCATGATTATCCAGGTTGTTTCTTCTTCTATCTTCAGCCGTCCATTCCTTTCTGTCCTTATCAATGAATATTGGTCCCTCGGTCAGAATGGACTCCATTTCATCATCCAAGGTGATTAAGTGCAGGTGCATGTGTGCCTTCCAGTTGGCAAAGTCATCACCTTCTAGCATTGGAGGCCTATCCTGAAACATGCTTGCTTGAGTATTGAAACTAACTGCTCTGATACCAATTGTTAGGATCTAGGTAGCCGCTGGAAGACCGGGGGTTGGACCGGTTAGCGGTTCTCACTCGAAGGGTGGTGGTTAATCCGGTTAGAGATTAACACCTGGGTTTCAATACTACACAACCTGTCACAAACCTTTGAACTAGGTTTAAGCGCGGAAAAGGTTTGCTTTCAGGTTGAAGCGGCACACTTATATGATAGGCAGAATCGGTTTTAGATGATGGAGATTTGAGATTTGATGGGTCGGTTTCGGTAATCTGGAAATTCGGCTTAGATGGGATTAGGTAGGTTGGAGCGGTACAGATCGGTTAGATAGTGAAACCGCAGACAGTAAATAACAAGACAGATTTTATGGATGTTCGGAGATAAAACTCCTACGTCACCCCTTCCTCTCGAAACCGCGTGAAGGATATTCACTAAGAAATACAAGTACAATCCGATCGAGACTTATTTCCTACTCGATAACACTCTTACAATTTACACCGAAATTGTAAAACACACTTTAACTTTTGCACTTAGGCTTTCTTAGAACAACACAGTCTTGTAGAATAAATGCTCTTAGAATTTCTCACTTGTTTCACTGTATCTCACTTGTCCCGCTGTGTCACCCATTTACTCTTCTTCAACTGCCCCTTTTATAGGTGAAATATGCCAACGGTCATATTTCACTGCCTTGAATCTGATTGGCTGAGAAGAGGTGCAGTGATTCAGTGTTTCAGAAATTCAGACTTGCGGTCATTTCCTCAGACCTGATGGTCAACCTCAGACCTGGCATTCTGTCTCAGACCTGGCGGTCTGTTCTTCCGGTATGTAAGACAAACCTGCTGGGTTTGTCTTTTACTCAATGTAGACACTGTCTGTTGGACAGTTGTCTGTACTTGGAAGATCTTCTTTCTGACTTATCCCGAAGTGGAAAGATCCGGTAGGACTGTCTTCTGCAGCCTGCATACATTCCTCAGACTTGTATGGATATGGAAGTGTTCAGTTTGTTCCTTTGGTATCATTCTTAACAGATACCCGAATTGTCTTCTTGTACTGGTCGGCCATTTGACTTAACCGGGTGGCTTCCGGTATGGGTGATATAACCGGACTTCTTCTGGTTATTCCTCTGCCTTGTGGCTGATCGGCTGTTTGATGATTCCGGTTTTAAGCTTTGGCCGATCCTTTCTTTGTGCGGTAAATATTCTTGGTCGGTTTACTAACTTGACCGGTTAGTTTTCTTTAGCCGGTTCTTTTGTTTGTCCGGTCCGGTTCCTTGTTCCTGCATGGAAAGTTTATTTAAGTTAGGTTTATTTGAACCGGTCTAATTTTATCTAACAATTTCTCCCTTTTTGATTATTTTATTTAAAATTATCAAAATCATGTAAGTTTGCAACCGTAGGCCGGTTGTTTTGTTTGTCCGGATTTTTGAAACTGACTTAGGAGAATTTTTCGAAAAATTTTGAGAAAAATTTTGAAAAACAATTTTGGAAAAGTCTTATCTTTTATCTTATCAATATATATATATATATATATATATATATATATTGGTGAATAAAGAATGATAGGGGGAGGGAATTTGAGGGAGAGAATGTGGGAAGAATGATGTGTCACTACATCACTGGTTGGAAAAATGATAAAAGGTGAGGAAAGAGAGAAGATAGAGAAACTTTGTTATTTTTTTGACTAATCAAATTGGATAATTATATATATATATATATTTTATGTAAATTTAAAATAAATTAACGATTCTTTATATATTGGGCCAGTTTGATTCAGCTTATTTAGCTTATTGACGTCAAGCTTATATACGTTTTGATATAAACTTAGCATTTTTAATTGTTAAGCTTGTGTATGTTTGATTCAGCTTACACGCCCAATTTTTTTTTTTTATATTTATAATATTATTTAATAGTTAATATTATATATATAATGTTATATATACTTATTAATTTAATTTTAAATATTAATAAATGATTTAAATTAAAAAAATTTATATTATTAATTTTTATATTTTTTTTTATAAATATACAATTTTAAATATTATTAAATGACTTAATGATAGAAAAATTAAGTAGATTAATTTTGGAACCGGCCACACATTACATGTTTTGAATATTTATTCTAAATAATCAAAAAAGGAGAAATTGATAGAAAAATTAAGTAGATTAATTTTGGAACCGGCCACACATTACATGTTTTGAATATTTATTCTAAATAATCAAAAAGGGAGAAATTGATAGAAAAATTAATTAAGTTAATTTTTGGAACCGGCCAGACGAACTAAACAGAAGTTAACCTTCATGTGCAGGTACAGATCAAAGCCGTATGAACCGGTTGGCGTATCAAAACCGGTTGCTTCTCTACTTCAAAGAAACCAGTTTCAAGTGATCAAGTTAAAGATCAGAGAAACCGGTTTTCACTTTCTCAAGCGACCGGTTAGCCAAGACAGAAACATTCATTCCAACCGGATCATACTGCACAAGACACAAAAACCGGAAGGTTCAGAACAAAAGTCAGAAGATTCAAACTTCAAGAGTGACGTACCATGACGGAAGAAACGTGTCTTGAAAGAATAAAAGAAGATCGGATCCGATCGGAAGCATGCGAGGAAAGCAATGATGCTTTATTGATCTGAAATTGACAACCGGAAGTGCATGTTCAACACGTGTCCAAATCTGAAAACCGGCTACGTCATCTTTTTCTCAGAGCTGCCTGCATGAATGCCAGGTGTTGAAGAAAGTGAAGCGTGCAAGCAACCTTTTCTGCAACAGGCGTGATGACGATCAACCAATCCGCAGGAGAGAGAAGAAAGTAACCGTTGGAAACTTTCATCTATAAAAGGAAGATCAAACGTCTTCATTTAATGCACAAGCAGTTCGAAGAAGTTCAGAAGTAGTTGAAAGTTGTAAAAGCATTAAATTCTAGAGAGATAAAGTCCTATATACTGTAAAACCGGTGTGTCTAAAACCGGAAGCTCTTTGTGTGACGTTGTGTTGTGTTGTTGTATTACATCAAAGTGTGAGTTTGGTGTAACCGGCGAGTAGCGAAGTTGGGCTCGACCGGCAGTATTGTTGTAACTCTAAAGAGTTAGTGGAGATCCTTCTCATAACCTGAGAAGAAGGGGTGACGTAGGAGAGTTTGCTCCGAACATCCATAAACAAATCCTTGTCTCGTGTTCTTTTCTTTGCTTCTATTACTTAGCCTAACCTCAAACTAATTATACTCCTAAAACCGGTCACTCACCTCCATTAAACCGACTCCTTCTTAAACATCATCTAAAGTCGCATTCGTTGCTTCAACCTGAAACAGACATTTCCGCCCTTGAACCCGGTTCAAGAGTCTGTGACAGTTTGTGCAGTGCTGAGAACGGTTATAGTCTCTAACCGGACTATCACTAAAGTGTGTGTGTTGTAAGCGGCCACCCTTACCGAAACCGGAAAACACCCCGGTCCTCCAAGGGCGTCCCCGATCCTAACAAGTGGTATCAGAGCGAGGTTCTTAGCACTCAAGCAACCGAAGAAGATGGGAAGCATGACCCACAGCGACAAGCCACCAATGCTAAACAGCGAAGCGTTTAGCAGTTGGAAGAAACAGATGTATCTACATCTGATTACGTTAGATGATGAGATGAGCAGAGTTCTGAAAGAGGGACCAATCAAGATCAACAAGGAGGAAAACCAATGGACGAGTGAAGACCGAAGACGGAGTAACCTGGACAACCATTGCATGAGGCATATCTATAAGGCTATAGATAATAACACTTTGAACAAAATATCAGAGTGTGAAAATGCAAAGGAAGCCTGGGAAACGATCATTCAGATCCACGAGGGAAACGAAAGAACCAAGGAGAACAAAATCTTGGTGACTACACAAAAATATGAAAACATACGGATGAAACCGGGAGAAAACATGAAGGAATTCAGCAACCGGTTCACCAGTGTAGTCAACGAGCTTCAAACACTCGGAAAGAAATATGACAACCGAGAAGTGATCATCAAAGCTCTAAGATCCTTGCCAAGCACGTGGGATATCAAGACCATGGTGATGAGGGAGTCAAGCACCCTTGGACAGATGAAGTTGCATGATGTGTTTGAGGACTTGAAAGCCTACGAATTCGAGATCAAGTCTCGGATCGAAGATGAAGCATCATCATCAACCGCAACTAGAGCTTTGGTTACATCGGTGGAACCGGCGGCTCAAGTATCAACCGCACCGGCTCCAGTCAAAAACACCGATCAAATTACCGAAGATGTGATGGAGATGCTAGCTCAGAAATTCGGGAAATTCATGAAGAAGAGCCAGCCACCATCTAACAATGATTTTAATTATAATTATGTAGATAAATCAAACAAGAGATGTTATAACTGTGATGGTTTTGGACATTTCAGGTCAGAGTGTAGAAAACCAAGAAGAGACGATAGAAAACCGGAAGGAAACTATCAAGGAAACAATTATCAAGGGAATAACTATCAAGGCAACCGGTATCAGGGAAACAATTACCAAGGGAACAACTATCGGGGAAACAACAACAATCAACGAAACGACTACCGGAGGAATGATGATCGACATGCTGATGAAGGAAAGGAGATTCAAAAGGCGCTCATTGCATCTGATGGTGGAAGCGAGTGGGCATACTCCGACAATGAAGATGGCGAAGAGAGAGTGACATGCTTCATGGCAAACGACGAAGAGGTATTTGATTTCTCTTCTGATGAGTTTACAAAAGAAGATCTAGTTTCTGCACTCAACCAAATGGTTGCTGAGTTCAGAAACATATCTGCGTACATACCAACTCCAATGGAACCTAAGACCGAACAAATAAATAATGTATATGATAAAACGTGTGGAATCGAAATGTATGAACCGGATGAACTATTCTCCGATAATGAGAAGACAGTTCAACCGGTAACCGAAACCGATGAACGAGCAATGTACGTCACAGCTGCGTGGGAGAGATCACGTCAAGCAGTGAAACAAATGTGTAACTATAAAAGACATCCGAAGTGTAGGTATGGTATCGGTTATGAACCAAATAAACAAAATGAAACAAAACAACCTAACGGGATGAAACTCACGAAAAATAATATTCCATTTATAAAATTTGTCAAGAGTTCACAAACCGAAAATGACCTAAAACCGGAAGAAACGCTTAAGTATGTAGGTCCTAACGAATCTGAAAAATGGCTTCATCCTGAGAGAATGAAAGTCAACCGGAAACCAAGTAAATCTAATAAAACACGACATCAAAGAAGTCCATCACCACATAAGGCATTCTTGAGCAACAGCCAAGAAGTTAAGCCAAATATTATCAAAACAATGACCGGGAAAGTGATCCGACTCATTCAAGTCTGGATCCCAAAGGGAATAATCAACCATGGACCCAACTGAATGTGAGTACCAAAATGGTGTAAATAATTGTTTGTTATAGGTCAGGAGAAGCAACCGGCTAAAGAACTCAGAATGGTACTTGGACAGCGGATGCTCAAGGCATATGACCGGAAACAAGGAGCTACTAACAGACATCAAGTACGAAACCGGAGCAGTCATCACATTCGGAGATAACTCAAAAGGTAAAACCGTGGGCAAGGGTAAGATTGTTCATGGTGAATTATCCATAAGCAATGTATTATTGGTAGAAAAACTAAGCTTTAACCTGTTAAGCATAAGCCAGATGTGTGATGTGGGCTACAAAGTTGAATTTCATAAAAACTCATGCTTAGTTAAAAACCAAAACAACGATGTTCTTCTAATCGGTAACCGGATAGGAAACATTTACAAAGTTGATTGGAAAACTGATTTCGAAAAACCTGTGTGTATGATAGCCGGAAATGATCCAAACTGGCTTTGGCATAAACGGTTGAATCACTTGAATTTCAAAACTATTAACTTTATCTGTTCCAAGGAACTAGTTCACGGTTTTCCAAAAGTTAAGTTCTCAAAAGACAAAGTATGTGTTGCATGTCAAATGGGCAAACAAGTGAAATCATCTTTCAAAAATAA
This sequence comes from Impatiens glandulifera, assembly GCF_907164915.1. Classification (NCBI taxonomy): domain Eukaryota; kingdom Viridiplantae; phylum Streptophyta; class Magnoliopsida; order Ericales; family Balsaminaceae; genus Impatiens; species Impatiens glandulifera. The sequence goes on along the minus strand of NC_061866.1, from coordinate 19,763,631 downwards.
AGGAAATTATCAATCTGAAAGATGTTTAGAACTCTTGCATATGGATCTGTTTGGTCCGGTTAAAGTAACTAGTTTAGGAGGCATGCATTATACTATGGTAGTTATTGATGATTACTCCAAATTTACTTGGGTTACTTTTCTAGCTTCTAAGAATCAAGCAACTCCAAACTTGATTAAACTGATTTTGAGAATACAAAATGAAAACTCTATTCGAGTAAACAAAATCAGAAGTGATAGAGGAACTGAGTTTATAAACAGTAACTTAACTACTTTTCTTGATGATTCCGGTATTAGGCACGAGTTGTCTAGTGCCAGAACTCCTCAACAAAATGGCCTGGCTGAGAGAAGAAACCGAACTCTCAAGGAAGCCGCAAGGTCAATGATAGCCGATTCGGGTATCGCTCAAAAGTTCTGGGCTGAAGCTATCAATACCGCTTGCTATACACAAAATCGATCTTTAGTAACTAAACGGTTTTCGAAAACTCCTTTTGAAATTTATTTTGATCAAATTCCAAGTGTACGGTATTTTCGAATTTTTGGTAGTAAATGCTTTGTTCACAATAACGGCAAGAATTACTTGACCGCTTTTGATGCTAAATCCGATGAGGGAATAATGTTGGGATATTCAGCTGTAAGTAAGGCCTACAAAATATACAATACTAGGACTTTAACAGTTGAAGAAACCGCACACGTTGTTTTCGATGAATCGGTTGAACGAAACACTGCGTTACCCTTCGACCTTCACAACAGAATGAAAATTTTCAATATCTATTCTGATGATGAAGACGAGGTTCCGGTTTACAGACGCTTTGTCAAGGACCAAGCGGTTGATGCTGAAATTCAGCCTGATCAAGCTGCTTTACTGCAGAAAGTTGACGCTTCAGTTTCTACTGAAGAAATCGGTCGGTCTGACTCTGTTCAACCTACCGATCAGTCTAACCTTGATCAGCCAGCCGAAAGCTTGGTAGACACGTCTCGGATTAACCTCAGAAGGAACAAAAATCATCCTCTTGAGCTAGTAATAGGTAACATATCCTCACCCGTCCGAACTAAGCAACAAAATTTGGATCACTATGGAAACTCTGCTTTCATATCACAAATTGAGCCGAAAAAGGTGGATGAAGCATTGTTAGATCCAGATTGGATCTTGGCAATGCAAGAGGAATTAAACGTGTTTGAGAGAAATAAAGTCTGGTACCTAGTCCCTAGACCGAAAAACAAACCAGTTATAGGTACACGATGGGTATTCAGAAATAAACTCAATGAAGACGGTTTAGTTACGAGGAACAAAGCCCGGTTAGTGGCTCAAGGCTATAAACAGGAAGAAGGCGTTGATTTTAAAGAATCATTTGCCCCTGTAGCTAGACTTGAGGCAATTAGAATATTTTTAGCATACGCAGCTTTCAAAAATTTCAAAGTTTATCAAATGGATGTTAAGAGCGCTTTTCTAAACGGTAAGGTAAATGAAGAGGTATATGTTAACCAACCTCCAGGCTTTAAAAATCCAGAACATGAAAATCACGTCTACCGACTGGATAAAGCCCTTTACGGTTTGAAACAAGTTCCAAGAGCTTGGTATGATACTTTAACACAATTTCTATCTGATCACAAATTCACAATAGGTTCGGTAGACAAAACACTTTTCAAATTTGAAAGAAAGGAACAAATTTTACTTGTTCAGATTTATGTTGATGATATCATATTCGGGTCAACCGATCCAAAATTATGTGAAAAGTTTTCTAAAATGATGACTGATAGATTTCAAATGAGTATGATGGGGGAAATGAGTTTCTTTCTAGGACTTCAGGTTAAGCAGATTGAAGCCGGAATCTTCATAAGCCAACCGAAGTACACAGGCGAACTGCTGAAGAAGTTTGGGATGGATACATGTGCCGAAGCGGCTACGCCAATGAGTCCTTCCGTAAAGCTGGATAAAGATGATGATGGTCAAGCCGTTGACATCACAGCATATCGAGGAATGATCGGATCGCTGCTATATTTAACAGCCAGTCGACCTGACATCTTGTTTGCGGTTGGAGTGTGCTGGAGGTTCCAAGCAAATCCAAAGCAGTCTCACTATACGGCGGCCAAAAGAATCCTAAAATACCTAAAGGGAATTCAAGAAGTGGGACTTTGGTACCCAAAAGATTCAAGCTTCAACCTTATAAGCTATTCAGATGCCGATTACGCAGGATGCAAAATCGACAGAAAGAGTACAAGTGGAACCTGTCAGTTCCTGGGTGACCGGTTAGTCACTTGGAGCAGCAAGAAACAAACATCCGTTGCAACCTCAACCGTAGAGGCGGAGTACATAGCGGCTGGAAGCTGCTGTGCACAACTCCTCTAGATCCAACATCAACTAAGGGATTTCGGAATAGAAGCAAAGGAATTTCCAATCTTCTGTGACAACACCAGCGCCATAGCGATTACATACAATCCGGTGTTGCACTCAAGAACAAAGCATATCGACATCCGACACCATTTCATCCGGGAGCATGTTCAGGAGAAACACATCCGGTTGGAATATGTCTCGACCGAGCAACAAGTAGCGGACATCTTCACGAAACCACTACAGGAAGCTAAGTTTTCACATTTTCGAAATATCTTGGGTCTTACTAATCTTAATCAATTGATATAATCATCATGTATGCATGTAAGAAACCGGGATATGTGTTCAGGGAGAAATTAAAGCTTCTCAAACCATATTCAAATAGGCCATTAATAAATCAAATATGCTAACCGGGAGGAAGTTTCCGGTTATGCCCGATCACTTCATAATTTCGAATCAAATGTATGTTTACTATACGGTTGAAATAACCGGGCTAAAGTGGATAAGTCAAATCCAAAGTTGAACAACTGTTGACATTAATCAACTTTTCTTCACAAATGGAAATATCCTACTAAAACCGGTCATGGAAAACCGCTTAGTACACATGCACTTTGGTTTGATGGAATGAATTTTTTCGGTTAACCTGGGATGACTAACTGAGTTTTCATGCATATTTTGAAAAATGAAGCCTGTAATTAATAAAAATAAGTCTACCACAATCGAGATGACGAAATGTGTCCATCATCAAGAGAGGGAGACTCACATCTTGTCAATGGATATTTTTCATCATTGCCATCTTGGTCATAATTAGATTTACCTTGGAAATAACCATTAGTTACTTCAACAAGTTAAAGTCTATTAAAGTAGATGATGACATCATCAAGCATGCTTAAAACCTCATTAAATACCAGCCGAACCCCGGGCTATATAAACTAACTACAATCCTTCAAAAATATCACAAGTTCACTATTCACAAGTATCATTCTTGAGATAAAATCATCTCTCTCAAAAACATGAATACCAACTTCTTAGCAAAGAAAATTCTATTGGCAGATTTTGAATCAATCTACCAATATGAGGATCACGAAGTAAGGGAAATGTTCTTAGCCATAGAAAGGAGCGGGCTAAGAAGTTTTCTTGAGAACAGGTTCATCCTCGACTACCTTGTAGTCGAAGAACTATTTCAGACCGCGAAAGAGGTGCATCGAGATATACTCGTTGCACAGGTTTACGGTCAGAAATTCCTATTCAGCGAGACGGATTTCGCTGTATATTGCGGTTTGCCCAATGAAGGGGTAACCGACCTAACATACTCCCCGGTGACAATGGAAGAAATGTGTCGCCGGTTCTCAGGATCTGACATCCCGGTTAAACCCTAGGGTGCTAAGAGTCAACTTTCTCACAAGTACCAGCTTCTCTGCGAGATTCTGGGAAAATCTGTCTTGTGCAGAGAGAAGAGTTACTACTACACCCAAAGGGTCTTCGAGATGATGATCGCCGTAACGGTTGGGACACCGGTTAACTGGTCCTGGATCATCTTCAGCAACCTGAAGAAGATGCTTCTCTCCAACAAAACCGGCTATGCTCCTCAGCTGAGCGGTTTCTGTGCAAGTCTGGACATCCACTCCGGACCCTTCGTCACTCTTCATCCAAGGCATGTGCTCACCAAGGAAAGAATACAAGAGATGATCGACCGGTGGGAAGCTGTCAAAGCCAGAAGAATTCAAGCGGCTGAGGCATCAAATGCTCAAGCGGCTGAGTCATCAAATGTCTAACCTGTTCCTTCTTCTTTCTTTTATCTCTTTTCTTACAAAACCGGTAATTTTGCTGTACTACCGGTTTTGTACCTCAGTTAATGAATCAGATTTCTTTCCTTTTCAAGTCAAAATCTAAAATATTCAATGCGCCATATCAAAATAAATCATATCACTCTTGGAAACACAAATTCTCATTATCAAAAAGCATGCCTGACTTGATTAGACAAGACATGTCTTTATTCTCTTGGAAAATCACAAAAACATTAATGACTAAGCATAAACGGCTAGATTTTTCAAATCCTCTCATTAAATGCTCTCATTCATTCCAGGCTATAAAAGGGGACTCAACCTCCATTCTCAAATCACGCTTCCAGCATTTCTTCTCTCTAAAACTCGAAAGCTCAAAAACCCTCTCAAAATCTTCTTCACTACTCATCACCATGTCTGCCGAGCTAAGAAACACTCTTATCATTGATTTTTAAGATATCAAAGATAGCGCATACTATGATTGCATTTTTCAGCATATCATAGATTCTGGGTTGCAGGGCTTCCTTAAGGGTTCAGACACCATCCTCGTGGAGGAGGTGTGTGAATTCTACAACAATGGTCACATCTTGGATGATGGCAGCATTCGCACCATTGTCGACGGTCAGTTCCTCCAGTTCACCGAGGAGGAATTCGCCACCTTCTTTCACCTTCCGACCGAAGGTTTTTCTGATTTTCCAACGCCGTTTTTACCGGCTAAGGAAACCTTTTTCAAGATCTTCTCTTCTTCCTATACTCCTATCAAGGACTTTGGGAAGAAAGAAAATCTCGCTCCTCACTACCAGCTCTTTCACGATCTGGTCCAAAGGTTTATCATAGGCCGAATGCCCAACCAGAACTACAGCCGGGAGGCATTCGACATTATGATAGCCATCATCCGCAACTCCGCCATCAACTGGGCATCCTACCTTTTTAACAAGCTGAAGCAGCTTATGACCGGTGCAAGAGGGAAGATCAGCTACGCCCCTCAAATCACCCGGTTTCTCATGTCTAAGCGTCGCAACCTTGGAACCGGTGTTCCGGTTGGACCATTCAACACCATCACCATAGACATGATTTATAGGTTTACATCAAGAATTGAGGAACGGTTTCCTCAAAACACCATGGAGAAATGGTATTAAAGGAGGATGGAAGGAGGATGGTTCACAGAAGACTAATTTTCTTTGTCTTTCTCTTCCGGTTTCTGGTCATTTTGCTGTACGACCAGAACCGCCCAAATGTTAACCATTTTTCTTATATATTAATGAAATATTCTAATTCTCAAAATCTCCAGTTTTCATTCATAGTATTCCTTTCGGTTTTCTAATAACTCATACAAAATGTTAAAGTTAACCTAAAACTTCCGGTCAGCAAGTCGTCAAGTGAAACCGGACCTTCGAGCAAAAATGAAAGTTTGAAAACTTAAACTGCCCACAGTTTTACCTCTCAAAACTTACCGCCAACTGAAATCCCGCTTTTACCGCCGAAAGTTACGGCAGTAACTTTTTGGAGGGAAAATTGGCGCCAAAAGCATCAAATCGACGGTTCATCTTCAAAACCGCTTGGAACCGCCACATATATAAGTTCATATCAATCCATTCAACACTTATGCTTTCTCTCTCTACAGAATCTTCAAATCTTCAAACCTTCATCTCTCCGATCTTCATCGTTCTTTCCAAAAAATCATCATGGATCTAAGCAAGGCTCCATTTCAATGGATGTTACAAGTAGATTTCGCAGATATTGACGAGCATGCTGACGACAAGAATAAGGCTGTTCTTCAACTTCTACGGGAATCTGGGTTGGAAAAATTCCTTTCTGGTCCGTTCATCATCCATCCGGCGGCGGTGACGGAGTTCTTGGCGACGGCGACGCTGTCGAAGAGGAAGATCTCTGCATCCGTCAACGGGAAGGCCATCCTCATAACCGAAGAGCTATTTGCTGAAGCTCTCGGTCTGCCAAACACCGGTATTGATCTGAAGACAGACCTAACCGATGGAGAATCCAACGCTGCTCGGTTGGTGGTTTCATTCTCGGATCAAGATCTAGTGATCCACTCCAGCCGGAAGATCAAGCTCAAACCGGAATATAGATGGTTAGTGACCGTCATCGCCAAATCAATCTAGGGAAGGGGAGGTAACTTCGACAACCTCACAAAACTCAAACTTAGAATGCTGTTAGCTATTGTCCGAGGTGACAAGGTAGACTGGGGATATGTGATTTACGAAGAATTATGCCAAATGGTGATAAAGAAAGATGGGCGGGTGCAGGCCTTTGCTATGCAAATCGTCAAAATCCTTGAGTTCCTCAAAGTGGAACTAGGTGAAGGCATACCGCTTCCGATCTCCAACATTCTTGACTCAGAGTCAGTGATCGAAAAACCGGAGAAGACACTTAAACCTAAATCCTCAAGGACCAAATCATCCAAGGGAGCTAGTTCATCGGTTCCGGTTGAAGAAGAAACCAGACAGAAGAAACCGTCAAGAAAGGCGGTTGAAGCAGAAGTTCCACCAGAACCAAAGAGGAGGAAGAAGGTAGCTGCGAAGAAGAGCTCAAAGAAACCGGCAGACTCAGAGAAAACGCTTTCCTCGGACAATCCACCGGAAAGAACCGCAGATGTATTCCAACCCATTCACATCAACACAGTTATTCCCGTTCCCATTCCATCCCATTCTCCAAGGCAAACCGAATCTTCGGGGAGCAAGGAGAACAAGTCAATCTCCAAGGAGGAAGCAGATGTAAGCATTCACTCTGAAATCTCCAAGTCACCGAGTAAACGAGTTGGAGAGGTATTGGCCGATGTGGGCTTGAATACCTCAGAAGCAATCAATAATGTGGTCCAAGAGATCACAAAGGAAACCGAAGAGGACGATGTTTCAAGTCGTCGGAAGCCAGATAATCAGGTTGAGATACCTGATCAGACAGAAGCTCAACCGGTCGATGAGACGACCAAATCAACAGAGATCACACCTCCGGCTCAGGAGGGAAATTATGAAGAACAGGAACCTTCCGGTTCCGCAGGAAGGAAGACAACCTCAGAAATCCAACCGGCCACAACACCTGACGGTTCCATTCAAGTAAACAAAGGGAAAGGGATTCTTATTGAAGATACAACGGTATCCGGAACGAGCGCGCTGCAAACCGACCCTCAGCAGGAAGCTATAATCGGAGACGAAGTCATCTTCACCGCAGAGCAAGAGAATGAGATCTTCGAGGAACTTATTCAAGACATGAACAAAGGTGCGAGTGATGCGTTGGCTCCATACATCTTCTGGGTGAAGCTCAGATGCGAAACCAAGTTATCCGACATGGCTCCAAATCTAAATGGTAATAAGCATTGGGATAGGCTCGTCAAGCTAGAAGAGAAGGCACTTCAGCTGGCTAACACAAACCTAATTCAACCGGCTTTCAGCAAAGCAGCAGTCATCCTTGAAAACGCACGGCTACAGGCAGTGGAGAATGCCTTTCAAGAAACCCAAGGATCGACGCTAAACCCGATTGAAATGAGGATGGCCGAACGGTTTATTACGGTACGAGAAAAACTTGTGCAAAATCTTGATCATCTTGACAAGCAGTGGAGGAAAGGTTGCCAACGTCAACTCAACAATGCCGAAGTATATCAAAGCAAACCATTCTTTATGAGTGGTGAGACATCCGGAACCTCTGAAAATTTGGAACAAGAAACCTCTCAACCGGTCAAAGCTCCGGAAATTGATCAGATCAAGCAAGCGGTGGCTGAAACAGTTGACTCATGCCTGGGAAATTTTAAGGTCACAATCGACGAAAGAATCACAACGGCTGAGGCCAACCTATCAAACTCTCTAAGGTCCATGATGGACACGGCCATGCAGACAACAGTAAAAGCCTTGATAAACGAATCCGTCCAAACCGCAACCGCTCCATTATTGGACATGCTGCAAGCAATGGCCATTCAGATCGGAGAAATGTCCAAGGTTCAAGTCACCACAACTCTGACGCAAATCGAAACGGATGCTGAAACCGCAAAGAAATTGCAAGAGGAAGAAATAGAAAGGGAACGGTTACAGAAGGAGATTGAAGACAAAGACTTCGCGCTTGCCCAACAATGCAACGAAGAAGAACAGGCCAACGTCCAGAAACTTCAACCGGTTCCATCGTCTCACTCAATGGATACAAGGAACAAGAAGAAGCGAAGCGCAGTCAAGATCGTGATCAAGCGGGCAGAACAGAAAATAGCTTTACCGGTCGTGATAAATGTGCCACCGCTTGATGAAGAAGAAGAAGAAGATGCTGAGGAACTTAACCGGCGAAAGAGAAGGGCAACCGCAGGATCTCCATCAACTCCAAGCTTCAGACCTTCTAATGCTCCACCGCCTCCACCATCGAAACCGGTCTGCACCAACTTTGGGTTCAAGAATAGGAGTACCGGCCACTCAAGTGTATGGGCCGGAGTGCTGATTGATGCCGAAAGACGTGATAGAGAGTGGAAAGCAAGAAAAGAGGAAGAAAGAAGACAGTTGGAGAAGGAAAAGGAAAAGGAGCTTCACAAGGGGGGATCATCCAAGCCCTAAATCTCTTTCTTCATTTATTTCAAACAACTATGCCTTACTATGTTTCAGAACTTGGTTACTTTGTCTTTTTTCTGATAAGTTCTCACATTTTTCTTCAAAAAAAATCAAACTCATGTTTTTGAAATATTTTCTCCAAAAACAATATAAACACATGCTTTTCAAAACCTGCCACACATTACATGTTTTGAATATTTATTCTAAATAATCAAAAAGGGAGAAATTGATAGAAAAAATAAGTAGATTAATTTTGGAACCGGCCACACATTACATGTTTTGAATATTTATTCTAAATAATCAAAAAGGGAGAAATTGATAGAAAAATTAAGTAGATTAATTTTGGAACCGGCCACACATTACATGTTTTGAATATTTATTCTAAATAATCAAAAAGGGAGAAATTGATAGAAAAATTAATTAAGTTAATTTTTGGAACCGGCCAGACGAACTAAACAGAAGTTAACCTTCATGTGCAGGTACAGATCAAAGCCGTATGAACCGGTTGGCGTATCAAAACCGGTTGCTTCTCTACTTCAAAGTAACCAGTTTCAAGTGATCAAGTTAAAGATCAGAGAAACCGGTTTTCACTTTCTCAAGCGACCGGTTAGCCAAGACAGAAACATTCATTCCAACCGGATCATACTGCACAAGACACAAAAACCGGAAGGTTCAGAACAAAAGTCAGAAGATTCAAACTTCAAGAGTGACGTACCATGACGGAAGAAACGTGTCTTGAAAGAATAAAAGAAGATCGGATCCGATTGGAAGCATGCGAGGAAAGCAATGATGCTTTATTAATCTGAAATTGACAACCGGAAGTGCATGTTCAACACGTGTCCAAATCTGAAAACCGGCTACGTCATCTTTTGCTCAGAGCTGCCTGCATGAATGCCAGGTGTTGAGGAAAGTGAAGCGTGCAAGCAACCTTTTCTGCAACAGGCGTGATGACGATCGACCAATCCGCAGGAGAGATAAGAAAGTAACCGTTGGAAACTTTCAGCTATAAAAGGAAGATCAAACGTCTTCATTTAATGTACAAGCAGTTCGAAGAAGTTCAGAAGTAGTTGAAAGTTGTAAAAGCATTAAATTCTAGAGAGATAAAGTCCTATATACTGTAAAACCGGTGTGTCTAAAACCGGAAGCTCTTTGTGTGACGTTGTGATGTGTTGTTGTATTACATCAAAGTGTGAGTTTGGTGTAACCGGCGAGTAGCGAAGTTGGGCTCGACCGGCAGTATTGTTGTAACTCTAAAGAGTTAGTGGAGATCCTTCTCATAACCTGAGAAGAAGGGGTGACGTAGGAGAGTTTGCTCCGAACATCCATAAACAAATCCTTGTCTCGTGTTCTTTTCTTTGCTTCTATTACTTAGCCTAACCTCAAACTAATTATACTCCTAAAACCGGTCACTCACCTCCATTAAACCGACTCCTTCTTAAACATCATCTAAAGTCGCATTCGTTGCTTCAACCTGAAACAAACATTTCCGCCCTTGAACCCGGTTCAAGAGTCTGTGACAGTTTGTGCAGTGCTGAGAACGGTTATAGTCTCTAACCAGACTATCACCAAAGTGTGTGTGTTGTAAGCGGCCACCCTTACCGAAACCGGAAAACACCCCGGTCCTCCAAAGGCGTCCCCGATCCTAACACTTAAATTAAAAAATAATATATTTTAAAGTAAATGATATGAATAAAGAAACTAATTTATTATTATTATTATAATATATATTTTATTACATTTCCACACTCTCTCTCTCTGACTCAATTAATGCTGCAAATGAGTCAAGCCGCTCGTGAGCCGCTCGCAAACTGGCAGTTGCTCGGTCAAAGTTCGACATGAGCTTGACTTTGACCGAGTTCTAGCCTACTCGTTTATTATTCGAGTCGAACTCGTGGTCATATAAAGTTTGTTCAACGGTTTGTTGATCTTTTTCGAGCCTCGTAATATATAAATATTTTTTATTTATTTAATATTAAAATTTTACAAAATATTTTTTTTCTTTCCCTCTCTTCAAAAAGTTGAAGGCCCATAATCTCTAAAGTAAAACCCTAATTTCTAATATATCCTTCATTTATCATATTCTACCGTGACTCATCATTTCTTCTTCTTCATCAGTTACTCTTCATCTTATTCTTCTTTAGTTATTCTTCATTTCTTCTTCTTCATCAGTTACTCTTCATCTTATTCTTCTTTAGTTATTCTTCGTCTTCAATAACTCTTATCTCTTTTTTTCTTCTTCTTCTTTAGTTATTATTCTTCTTACTAACTCTTATCTCTTCTTTTTTAGTTTTTATATATTTTTTACTCAGTTTTCACAATTTCTTTAACTCTCCATCTCTTCTTTTTCTTTTTCTTTCTTCAACCTTCACATCCCATTAATTTACAAAATCCTATTAATAATTAAATTTGTTTTTTAACTTCTTTTATATTTATTGCTTTTTCTTTTAGATAATTTTGATTTATTTTTGTTTAAAGTAAATCTAGTGACAAAGAAAAGAAGAAAACACCTATTTTATTGGTTAACATCGGTAAGTTAGTTTTCTTCATTCTTATTTTTATAATTTTTTCATTTATTAGGAGAAATTTATGTTTATATAGATAGAGTTGAATAAATATAAATTTCAATTGAAAAATATGATAGATTGAGGATAGAAAAAAAATCGACAAACAAGGATTTATGATAAAAAAATGTTAACATATTATATATATAATAAAAATATATTATAAATATTAGTGAAAGAGATAAATAAAGATGAATATATTATATATAATAAAAATAAATATTAGTTATATAATAACTAATATGTTATATATAATATTAAAAAGATATAAATAAATAATATATTATATTATATATAATAAAAGTAATACTAAGGATGAAATAATGAGTATATTATATATAATATTGAAAGAGATAAAAAAAACGTTAATATATTATTATATATAATAAAAGTATACAATATATATAATATTGAAAAATATGAAAAAAATTAATTTGTTATATATAATTAAATTTTTATTCAAGCTTTCGAGTCGAGTATGTAGGTAATATAGTCGAGTCGAACTCGAGCTCAAATTTATAAGCTCGTTCGAGCTCGAGTTCGAGTCGAGCAGATAAATACTTAATCGAGTCGAGTTCGAGCTCCAACAAGTTTGAGCTCGGCTCGGCTAGTTTACAGCCCTAGACACAATATTTCAATTGTTAATTTATTTTTGAGCTCTCTCACACCCTTCATATTAACATCAATTTAAATTATAATAGATTTTAAATAATTAAGACTTGTTTAATTTCTAAAACTGTAATTATAAATAAAAAATTACCGTGTATTTATATTTTATATTTTGCTTAATTATTTTATATATTAAGATACATATGTTATAAATAATAAATAAAAATATATTTAAATGTATGTTTTTTAATTATAATAATTTTATATAAATATACAAAAATATTATAAATATATGAAATAAATGAGAGACCTAATAAAATGATTAGAAAGAGATTAAATATATGAGAAAAATGAATAAAATGATTAAAAATGAATGAAATAAATGAGAAAGAATGAATAAAAAATATTTAAAAATGATGAGATAGAAAAACATTGAGATTATAATCTTAAACGTTTAGAAGGGGTAGAGAGAAAATTGAATTTAAACACAAAAGTGTGTTTGATTATAATTTTTTGCGTGAGCTTCGCAAATCCTATACTGCTTGTAAACGCCCAATTAAACTGTAAGCCAATGTTTCCAATAATATAATAAGTCAAGATTAAAATAAACAATTTTCCTTTTTTTATTAATCATCTGGATACAATCTTTTTTGTGATGCTTGTACCTTGCTATGTTATGGTTCGCGTTTTTTCTTAAAATAATAGAATTATTCAGAGAAAACAAATTACTGTTTTTAAATGAGCACAAGATTTATTTTGTTTCTCTGTTGGCATTCTAAAAAGATAAAAAGAGTGAGAGTTGATAAGTATTTGAATTTAAAGAAATTAAAAAGAATTATCATTTGATTAAATCTTTTTGAAGTGGGGATATGATCAAGAAACTTAAAATATTGAGTTTATTTAAAAGATAAAAAATTATGATTATAAAATATTCTAACAATTATGATTTAAATAAAATTTAAACTAATTAAATTAATTTTAAGGATGAACTTAAATTTTAAAATTTTCAAAATTTACGATTTTATAAATTATTTTCATTGAATCTATATATAAAAATACAAATCAAAACTAATTACTTATTCAGATAAATAAATTATTTTACAATTTTAAGTTTTTTTTACTTTCATTTTTTTATTATTGATTAGTTTTATTTTAATTATATACCATCATATATAATTAATTTTATTTGAAACTAAATTCTTCATATTTAAAATAAACTCTCAATTGAATGAGTTTACAAATAACCAATTAACCATTTAAGTAAATATTTAATTTTAATTGTCTTTGACTATCACTAGAATAATATTAACTCTCTCATGGTATTAAACTTTTGTTAATAAAAAAATTCCATTCAATTATATATAAAGTTGTTCGAAAAAATTGAGGTCAAAATTTTGTGAATGTTTTGTGAATGTTGACAAAATAAAGAAAGCTTCAATATCAACCTCACACATATAATTAAGTAAAATAATGATTTTTTATCCTCAGTAAATATATAACTGATATATATATTATATATATATATAACAGTTTTAGTTTGGGCTTAAATTTATTTTGGTCTAGTTATATATTTTTGTTAACACTTCAATATATATATATATATATATATATATATATATATATTATATATATATATTATGCTCATGACTCCTTTCAAGACTTTCCAACTAACTAGACGAACTACCTCTATTAATTGGTGAGAAACATTGGTTGCCCATATATATATATATATATATATATATATATATATTTTAATATAACACTAATAACGAAAGTTTAGGGAACTCTTAGCATTTATCGGTATAACGACTTTCGATAAATTTATTTGGGTGTTTATCGAGAGATTTCTTAAATCTCTCGATTTAGACACTAGAGAGAAAAACTGAAAGTTATTTGAAAAACTTTTGGTATTGTCCTAAAAGAAAATTCCGAAAGATAATAGATCATCTCTCGGTTTTTCATACGAGGGGAAATACTAAAAGTTTTTTAAATTATCATCGGCTTTTCCCTCGTATGAAAAACCGATAGATAATAGATCATCTTTCAGTTTTTCTTATGAGGATATACCGAAAGTTTTTCAAATAACATTCGTTTTTTCACTCGTAAAAAAAACCGAGAGATAATAGATAATCTTTCGAAATTCTCTTGGGACAATACCGAAGGTTTTCTAAATAACTTTCGGTTTTTCCCTCGAGGGAAATACCAAAAGTTATTTGAAAAACTTTCGGTATATGATGCGAGAATTTCAATTTATTCATGTTCTCAACATTGATATCACTATTTCTCTGCATTTGAAATAAAAAATGAAGTTAGAACAAATGTTATCAGTTTTTATTTCAATTATGAAACCTTAAATTTATCTTTGAAGTAACGGTATCTACACATGAACTCCCAATTAGCTGAATCGTAGCCTTGTGGGGGGGGGGATTGGTAAGTACCACTGCCTCAGCTCCGTGATGAATCCGGATATAATCTCTATTCAAATCGGAGCGCCACCTATCCCATATCTGTTTGGCGTGTTCCAATTCAGTCGCTCGATATTGATCAATAAAACCATTTGTACTCTCGAATGGATCCTGAAAAATAAAAAATTCAAATGTTATAAAATTTTTTGAATGATAAATGTATAAGTAATTTATCACCATCATAGCAAGACAAAGTAAATTCAATTGGTCAACACTTATTGCCTTCCACTTGAGAAAACTGTGCGAGATGGCTGAGGGGGCCTGCACCGCCGACCCAAATGTCTAGACCACATGCTCTACCTTCACTGATGAGCCTCCCATCTACCTCTCTGAAATAAGAGTAATATTCGACCCCAGTGGCCTCCTCGATAGAACGATATTCTTGAGCAGGTCGGCTATTTGAACTTTCTTTGAGGGTTCCCTCTTTCGCTTTGTCGGTGCTGAAACGGAGGAGGCCGCCTTTTTCTTCTTGTTGTCTTCTGCGATACTTTCCAGCCTCCGTCTTTCTCTTTCCAACCGCGCATCATCCTTCGCAGCCTGAGCGGCTGCTTTCTTTGTAAGTCCCAGGAACTTAGCCTCTGCCTTTCGAATCCGCTCGGCTTCCACTTCCTCTTCGGTAAGTTGCGATGGTCGCGGCAGTGCCTCCTTCTCTTTACTTGCTTCGGCGTCCAGCTCATCCTGGACCTTCTTAGCCGCTTGGGCATCAGCCGCTACAGCCGCGGCATCCGCATTTATCTTAGCCCTTAGCAGTTCGGCAACTTGTTCGGAAAGCGTCTTGAGTTCGGCCTCGAGACCCTCATTTTTCTTCTCGAGTTCGGTGACCCGTCCGAGTGTTGTGTCGACTAGGTCCCTAGCAACCTCCGCCAATCGTTGATCGGTCTCTCTTTCAAGCCGGCCAAAGTCTTCCTTTAACTCGGAGGTTGTATCCTCCAAAATTACGGTTCGCTTAAAGTATTTACTGCGCAGAGCCGCCTCTTCCTGTTGATCTTCGTCGATTTCTGAGAGCCGGTCCTGAGTTCTGTTCAGGAGATACCTTGTGGTGTCGGCGAACTTGAGTGCCGAGCAAACGATTCTTTGGAATCTCTCCTTGAATGGCTGAACCGCGGAGTCTTCAAACTCCTGAATGCGGCTATCAATCCGTTCTGTTGTTGAGTCTTCAAACCTTTGAAGACGACCCTCAACCCATTCCTTTGTGAAGTCTGATTCGGAGACTTCCGGTTGTGGAGGAGGGGATTGCCCGGTGAGATTAGGATCCACTCTTTCATCGGATTCTTTTGATGCCGCATTCTCCCTTGGAGGTGTTGGACAGTGATCCGGACTCGTTTCGATCCGGGGAGCAGTATAGACCGGTATTTCCCTTTGACTGTATATTGCCTCCAGCCGGTCAATTTCTTGAATGAGGTCTCCTTTGGCTTTTTCAAGCCTTTCTAACACCCGCGGTGTTAAGGTGTCTTCAGGTCCTACCTCTTCGAACTCCTCCGTAATTTTCCGCATGCGTGTGGTTAGCTTTCGTAGTTGTACCTGTGGTTTTAAGAGGTAGGTTCGGTGTAATACCTCTTCAATTGTGTTGGATTTTGTGAGATTCATGATCAAGTCCTCCACTTCCTTCAGTCTATGGAGGCATTCCACGTCTGTGTAGCCCGGTAGGATTTGGCATTACGGCTTGCCGAACCGGTGCTCGTGCCATTCCAGGTATAACTCCTCAATCGATTCGGCTCGCTTTTTGGCGCCCTGAAGGAGTTTCAGAGATATCCTATCGGCCTCTGCTTCTTCGGCCTCCTCATTATCTTTGTCGCCGCCTTCATCACCGGCATCTTCACCACCCTCTTCACTACCCTCGGTGGTCTCAGGGTTGGCGTCGGGTCCGGCATTATTGGGGCTCTGGCCCGAATGCTCTTCTTCATTGGCCGATCTTTCATCATCGGTCTTTTCTGTATCGATTTTTTCAGAATTGGAAGCCGACTCTTCATCCTCAGTTTGCTGCGGCGGTTCCGAGAAAGTGACTTTCTCTTTTCCTTTGCTTTCGGCCTTTTCTTTTGCCGGGACCGCTTTCTTGTCGGCTTTCTTCTTTCGGGAACCGGGGGCCGGCTGCTTCCTTTCTAAGAATTGTTTCGATCTGATGAGGCTTCTATTTGCGACGATGACGCCGAGACCGATGTTGAGATTGTGGTGAAGGAAGATCTTACCGAGAGGAACGGCGTATCCCCACGACCGGTTTGAGTCCGGTTTCACCATATCCATTAAGTTGTTGAACACCGCTTTTGCCCAGTTGACCTTTGTTCCCTCTATCAGGCCGACCAGCATCCTGATTTTGTCCTTTGTTAAGCTGCTATAGTTTCCTCCCCGTGCTAGAATCGCCCTTGCGAAGATGTCACAGATTGGGATATACTCCGGTTTCAACGTTGATTTGCTGCCGGATACTTTTATCGGCTTCTTAGTTGCTGAGAGTATCTGGCATGCCGCCTCAAAAGTCTTAATCTCGATGTCCGCTGTTGCATCCTGACCGGTTGTTGGAAGGCGCAGGCTCTCTGCCACCGATGCCTCGGTGAGCTCTATTTCAGTACCGCATACAGTTGCGATGATTTTGTCATTAGAGATAGTTGCGGTGTTGAAGAATTCCTCGACCGCATCTTTGTAGAGAACATGAGGACCGCTAAGAAAATATTCCAGACCGGTTTTGACTACCCAGTCAATAACCTCCTTTGCCTTGTACGTACCTTTCAGTCGGATTTCCTCGAAATCCACCTGAGTTAGGTGCTTAAACAAAGCCGAGTTGTGCCCCATCTTAGAGAGTTTGAGAGAGTTTGAGAAATAACCGCTTTAGAGGGTTAGAGAGCTTAGAGAGAGAAAGCAGATTCGCGTGAGAATGAAATAAAATGACTGAGAGTCCCTTTTATAGATGCGGTTTGGAAGCCCAACCGTCCCATCAACATTGGGCGGGAGATTTCCCTCCAAGTTGAAAGGAGCGGCAAACCATGGGCGGGAGAGAATAGGCGCCAAACCACGGGCGGTAAAACAGGGGGGCGGGAGTTTTGAGCGGGAAATTTCCCTCCAAAACTTTTGCTTACGCCATTGATGACGCACTCTTATTTTTGAGACCGATTGATGGTGCGGTTTCTAGGTTTAACCGGTTATGTAGAGTGAGCAGAGTTTTTCCAATTTTTTGAGTTTAGGCGGTTTTGAAACCGGATAGGAACGCGGTTGTTTTGATAATGTTAATCGGTTACTTAGATATTTTAGATGTTAAGAAAACTCGGTCATTTAAACTGAAATGAGATTGTATTCAAGAAACATTGCAGAAAGAAGACCGACAGATAAATCGGTATTGGGATAAGCATACATAAACAATGAAAAAGTACAGTCTATGGAAGAAACATTCTGGAAATCCTTTCCTCCACCGAATCCTTGTTAAGGATGTTTGAAGAGGCGGCCGATATGCCCGGTCCAAACTCTGGCCGGTATGTGAGAATTAGCTTGCTGATGTGAGGTGCAAAACCAAGACCTTTCTTGGTTATGACCATGGTTTTCAGACGTTGGAAGATGACCGTGGACCAGTTGATGGCCTTTTTGCTAAAGATGTTGGTCATCATGTTGTAGGTGTTCTTTGAGTACCGCTGATTAGGGGACTGACAAAGAATAGACCGAGTGACGATCTCAAGAAGAGGTTGAGCATGTCTCCCCAAGAGGTTTTTGGGCCCATGGTCTTCCACCGGTTCCATGGTTCCAGAGAAGACGAGTGCATAATAGAATTCGTCAAGTCCTTCCAGAGGTGGAAAATCAGAGAACCCCTCTGTGGGCAGGTTGAATAGGGAGGCAAAGTCGGCTTCATCGAGCCAGAAAGTGTGGTCCCTTACCGTAGAGACAATGTAATTGCCCCTGATGCAGGCGCTTCTGAAGAACGCTTTAACGTCCTCAGGCAGAATCGGACCGGATTCTTCGAGGAACGGCCGAAGGCCGGTAAGAATGAGAGTTTCGAACATGAGTTTCTTTGCGTGCAGCCCGTCTCATTCCTCCATACATGAATCGAAATCGATACTTAAAAAGTTTCCCAAAGTTCGGCTTGGCATGATTATGGTATTGAGAGAGATGGAATTCAAAGGATTTCAGAAGTGTTTTATGCTTTAGGATGTGGTAATTGATTAGAAGATGGCTCCTTATATAGGATCGGTTTTGGAGGGAAAACATAACCATTGATTGTGAGTTTTGTTTTATTAGACAAAAGAATCTTTATGTTTCCAAGGTGCATGGGGAAGAGGCAGATTGCGGAGCCCGAGGTAGGTATTAGTTGAGAAATAACCAAGTTAGTTGGATATTAAATGTTCAGGTGGTTGGGGGTTATCTCATTAATTAAGGATTCCTTTTTCATTAATTGCAAGAACATAACCGAGATTAATCAAAGGAGACCGAAAATAACATAGATAATACCGAAAGGCACATATAGAGCCGAATAGGGAACAAAGATAACACCGAAGGAAAACATGATAGAAGCCGACGTGATTATGATGATGTTGGATAAGAATACACCCGGTACGTGCAGCAAAATGACCGGGTGCAGGAAGGAGTGACTTAATTTGCGTGGGAGTTGACGACACCGGTAGGGTTGTTACGGCGGTTCCTTCTCCTCCAGGCTCTCTCGAACCGCTCATAAAAGGAGTCAGTTACTTCTTTAGTCAGCACTTGGGCTTGGTTCAAACCTTCTCCGGGACAGGTTGGAACACCAAGCTCCACAAGAAGACAGCTTAGTTGGGGGATGAAACCGACTGATCGGATGCCAACCATCCAGATAAGAACGTCAAACAATACCCTGGACCAGTTCACCGGTGTACCGGTGATTATAGCCGCCATCATGTTGAAGTTCGAGGTACTGTAGGTATTTGTGACATCTTTCCCGAAGATGCTCCTCCCGATCACATCATTGAGGAGATGATATTCAGCTCTCAAGTGCGATTTTGTACCGTGATCCTCAACCGGTTCGTCAGACCGTGCGAGGGCGATGGAGATTTCGGCCTTTATGTCGGCTGGAACATCTAGATCTGTCAACCCGTGCTTTGGCAGGCTAAAGCACCGCGCGAAGTCTCTTTCGGTGAAGTCAAAGATGATACCTCCCACTTTAGATTGAATGTGAGTTTCAAAGTGAGGGGTCCCTCTGAACACCCTGGCGTGATAGAAGAACTCTAGAATGGATTCAGGATAAATGGTGTGCTTGTCGTCCAGGAAGTACCGAAGACCGGTATCTTCCAGGGATTTGATCATTTTGTACACCTCATAGTGCTCTGTGCTTGAGTAGGATTGAAAGTCAACCTGAAGAATGTTGGGAAATTGAGACATTTTTGCCTTAGTGAGAGGATGATCTTTTGTCTTGTGAATGTTTTGGTGAATGTTTGCTTCATTTAAATACTAGTTGGGGGGCTATCCTATTGTCCGGTATTAAATGAGATGATATCTATTAACTGCAGGATAAAAGGTATTGCATGAAATAGGCAAGTTTGCAGTATAGGGTGTTGGTCATAGACCCGGACTGTGAAAGATATCAAAAGATCTTCACGTCTTTTTAGGTGTGACCAGTTTACTTTGAAAGGGCAATGTTTCAGAATAGATATCTTTAAACACTGATAATTATTCCACTTCTGTTTGGAATTCAAATAATCTAGGATAACCTGCTTCCAAACCGGTCAGTCATCAGTTGTTCATCCCGATGCGGTTATTTGGTGCATGCACCAAGTAGCCGGTCGGTTTACTCTATCTAATGAGCTGGGCGGTTCTTCCATAGGTATCTTGAAAATTTGAAGTCTAACAGTTTAGGAGGAACTACCGGTTTTATCTGTCCGAACCGGTTTTCCCTTTAAGAATCCTTAGGAAGGATCTGACTAATGTCGGTTAAACCGAGAGTGAGTCTGAATTGAGAGAACTTAGCTTCCTGTAGAGGCTTCGTGAAGATATCGGCTACTTGTTGGTCAGTCGATACATATTCTAGCCGGATATGCTTCAGCGTGACATGTTCCCTGATGAAGTGGTACCTTATGTCGATATGCTTGGTTCTGGAGTAGAGAACCGGGTTGTAGGTGATTGCAATGGCACTTGTGTTGTCACAGAAAATCGGGGACTCTTTGGCTATGACCCCGAAGTCCTTCAGTTGTTGTTGTATCCAAAGTAATTGTGAACAGCAGCTTCCGGCCGCCAGGTATTTAGCTTCTGCAGTGGATGTGGCCACCGATGTCTGTTTCTTGCTATGCCATGAAACAAGTCGGTCACCTAGGAATTGGCATGTACCGCTTGTGCTTTTCCTGTCAATCTTACACCCAGCATAGACTGCATCTGAGTAACTTGTTAGATTAAAGGACGAGTCCTTTGGGTACCATAGGCCGATATCAGGTGTGCCCTTTAGATACTTCAGTATCCTCTTTGCGGCTGTGTATTGGGATTGTTTTGGATTTGCTTGGAATCTTCCACACACACCGACTGCAAACAGAATGTCCGGTCTGCTTGCTGTCAAGTATAGGAGAGAGCCGATCATCCCCCGGTATGCAATCTGGTCTACCGATTGACCCTCATCATCCCTGTCCAGTTTAATCGATGAGCTCATTGGAGTAGCCGCCGAGGAGCAAGTGTCCATCCCGAACTTCTTTAGCAGCTCCTTGGTGTACTTAGGTTGGCTAATGAATGTTCCTTCTTTGAGTTGTTTAACCTGAAGACTTAGGAAGAAACTTAATTCTCCCATCATACTCATTTCAAACTTGTCAGTCATCATTTTTTAGAATTTATCACATAGCTTAGGATCGGTTGAACCAAAAATGATATCATCTACATAGATTTGAACAAGTAAGATATGTTCCTTCTTTTCAAATTTAAACAATTTTTTATCCACCAAACCGATGGTGAAGTCATGTTGTAATAAAAATGCGGTCAGTGTATCATACCAGGCTCTAGGTGCTTGCTTTAGACCGTATAAAGCCTTATTTAATCGGTATACATGGTTTGGGAATGCAGCGCTCTTGAAACCGGGTGGTTGTTCAACATACACCTCTTCACGTAGGTCACCGTTCAAGAATGCACTTTTAACATCCATTTGAAACACCTTAAAGTTTTTGAAAGCAACAAAGGCTAGAAAAATCCTAATGGCTTCAATCCTGGCTACAGGAGCAAATGATTCTTCAAAATCAATGCCTTCTTCCTGTTTGTAACCTTGAGCCACTAATCTGGCTTTGTTCCTCGTGACCAAACCGTCCTTATTGAGTTTGTTTCTAAATACCCATCTTGTTCCTATGACCGATTGATCCTTCGGTCTTGGGACTAGGTACAGACTTTACTACTCTCGAACTGGTTTAGCTCTTCTTGCATTCCCAAGATCCAATCCGGATCTGACAATGCTTCATCTATTCTTTTCGGTTCAATCTGGGATATAAAAGCGGAATTAAAGTATCCTTCCAGAAGTTGACCCCTAGTTCGAACAGGTTCTGAAGGGTCACCTATGATTTGCTCAGGAGGATGTTTACTGTTTCTTCTGAGATTTAGTTCAGGGATGTCTACCAAATTGCTGTTTACTTGATCAAGGCTAGACATGTCGGTAGGCTGAACAAGATTGTCAGACCGACCGACTTCCTCGGATTGGACCGAAGTGTCAGCTTCCTGTTGTGGAACAGCTTGATCCGGCTGGGTTTCAATGTTACCCATTTGATCATGGACAAACCGCCTGAAAACCGGAGTCTCATCTTCACTATCAGAATGAATATTGTTATTTTCCAATCTGTTGTGTAGATCAAAGCATGAAGCAGTATTGCTTTCAACCGATTCATCGAAAACAACGTGAATTGTTTCCTCCATGGTTGCAGTTCTATTATTATATACTCTATATGCTTTACTTATTGCTGAGTATCCTAGCATGATCCCGGTATTGGTTTTTGCATCAAAAGCAGTGAGTTAGGTTTTACCATTTATGTGTATATAACACTTACAACCGAAAATCCTGAGGTACTTAAGTTTGGGAATCCTGTTAAAATAAACCTCATACGGTGTTTTGTTGTGAAACTTGTTAATTAAAGACCGATTTTGTGTATAGCATGCAGTGTTGATAGCCTCAGCCCAAAATTTCTGAGCAATTCCGGAATCGGCTATCATGGACCGTGCGGCTTCCTTGAGAGTCCGGTTTCTTCTCTCGGCCAGGCCATTTTGTTGAGGAGTCCTAGCACTAGACAGCTCGTGTCTAATGCCGGATTCATCAAGATATGCGGTTAATGTACTATTGGTAAATTCGGTACCTCGATCACTTCGAATGCTATTAATGCGAGTTGATTTTTCATTTTGTAGGCGCTTAAGAAGTGTAATCAGGTTTGATACGGTTTCACGTTTAGATGGTAGAAATATTACCCATGTAAATCTAGAATAATCATCAATAACTACCATGGTGTAAAGCATGCCTCCTAGGCTAATAACCTGAATCGGTCCAAATAAGTCCATATGAAGAAGATCTAAGCATCGGCTAGATTGGATATTTCCTTTACTCTTAAAGGTTGACCTAGTTTGTTTACCCATTTGACATGCTAAGCAAACATTATCTTGATTAAATACTATATCAGGAATGCCTTCAACTAGCTTTTTACCGCGAATGTAGTTTAAAGTTTTCATGTTCAGATGGTTTAGTCTCTTATGCCATAACCAGGTTTGATCAGTCTTAGATATCATGCATATAGGATATTCTACTTTAGTTTTCCAGTCTACCTTGTAAATATTACCTATCCTATTTCCGGTTAGCAGTACAATGCCTTGAGAGTTCTTAACTAAGCATGCATGTTTAAGAAATTCTACAGTATATCCAGCATCACACATCTGACTAATACTAAGCAGGTTAAAACGTAGGTTTTCAACTAGAAGTACATTATCAATGGTTAGGTTACCATGGACAATCTTACCCTTTCCCACAGTTTTACCTTTTGAGTTGTCACCGAAGGTGATTAGGGCACCGGTTACTGTTCTGATATCGGTTAGCATATTGCTGTTTCCGGTCATGTGCATGGAGCAGCCGCTATCCAAGAACCATTCAGAGTTTCCTAGTCGTTTCTTTGGATCCTGCAAAATATCATATTTACAACTGTTTGGTACCCACATTTACTTAGGTCCACATGCGATTAGTCCCTTAGGTATCCAAATCTTGATAAACCGGACGGTCTTCTTTGCTAGGGTTTTAACTGTCCTTTTGGCACTCTGTCTCGTGTATCCCAGTTTTTCTACATAGGTCTTAAATGGTGATGATCTTTGGTTTGGTGATCTTTGGTTTGACCTACGCGGTTCAGGAAAGGCTTTCATATGTTTGAGGATTTCGGCTTTTCTTTTCACAGGGTCAAGCCATTTCTCCGATTCGGTTGGACCAACATAGTCGTATTTTAGCTTTTCTTCCCTATAGTATGCGATCTCCTCCTCTTCAGCGGTCCAGGAGCTTTTAAGAAATTTTATAAGGGGGAGGTTACCTCTTGTAAGCCTTACTTTCTCTATGGGTTTTCGGTCTTTGGAACTATTCTCTGTGTATCCTAGGCCAAGCTTGCAACGAGGATGTCTGTAATGACTACACATCTTCTTTACTATATCACTAGATCTCTTATATGCGGCCATCTTATATTGAAGTCGGGCATTTTCTTCCTCGATTAATTCTCTAGTCGGTTAACTGGATTGTTCGGTCTTAGGATCTAACTCGGTCTCTAAAGTATGGGTATCATCAGGTTGTACGACCTCCGGTTCGGTTATAATGAGTACCTCTAGTTCTGTCGGAGTGGGTACTATGGGATCAGTTCTAATGTTGAGGTGCTTAGGTAGCATGGCTAGTAAGTTCCTATATTCTTCTACCATGTCATTCAATGCATTGTATAATTCATCTTTAGTAAATTCTTCACAAGGAGAGTCAAATACATGTTCTTCATTTGCCATGACACACGTGAGTTCATCATCACTGTCACTGTGAGCCCATAGACTTCCTCCATCGTCGGCTATCAGTGCTTTCGGTACCTCACTTCCTTCACCGGTTTGTTGATAATTGTTTCGGTCATTTTGATAATCCGGTTTCTGGGTATCCCTCCTCGGTTTCCTGCATTCCCACTTAAAATGTCCCAAACAGTTACAGTTATAACATCTTACATTGGATTTATCACCATAGTAGTTGTTTGTCGGTTGGCTTCTTTTCATGAACCTCCCAAACTTCTGTGCAAGCATTGCCATGGCATCCTCGGTGAACTGTTCGGCGGTTCTGATCGGTACGGGTGCAGGGGCCGGTGCCGGTGCCACTGGTTCTGTAGATGTGATTAGTGCTCTGGTTGATGTTGAGGCCGAGATTTCTTCTTCAGTCCTAGATCTCATCTCGAACTCGTATGCCTTAAGATCTTTGAATACATCGTATAGTTTCATCTTACGTAGGCTCTTTGATTCCCTCATTACCATTGTTTTTATGTCCCAAACACTTGGAAGAGATCTCAAAGCTTTCATAATAACCTCTTTGTTGTCATACCTCTTTCCAAGTGTTGCTAGCTCATCCAACACACCAGTGAACCGGTCACTGTATTTCTTCATAGTTTCTCCTGGTTTCATTTTGATGCTTTCAAACTTCTGTGTAGCCACCATTATCTTGTTCTCCTTTGTTCTTTCATTTCCCTCAAAGATCTAGATAACCGTGTTCCATGTCTCCTTCGCGGTTTTGCAGTCTCTGATCTTGCAGTATGTGTTTCTGTCCACACTGTTGGAGATCCGGTTTCTAGCATGATTATCCAGGTTGTTTCTTCTTATATCTTCAGCCGTCCATTCCTTTCTGTCCTTATCAATGAATATTGGTCCCTCGGTCAGAATGGACTCCATTTCATCATCCAAGGTGATTAAGTGCAGGTGCATGCGTGCCTTCCAGTTGGCAAAGTCATCACCTTCTAACATTGGAGGCCTATCCTGAAACATGTTTGCTTGAGTATTGAAACTAACTGCTCTGATACCAATTGTTAAGATCTAGGTAGCCGCTGGAGGACCGGGGGTTGGACTGGTTAGCGGTTCTCACTCGAAGGGTGGTGGTTAATCCGGTTAGAGATTAACACCGGGGTTTCAATACTACACAACCTGTCACAAACCCTTGAACTAGGTTCAAGCGCGGAAGAGGTTTGCTTTCAGGTTGAAGCGGCACACTTATATGATAGACAGAATCGGTTTTAGATGATGGAGATTTGAGATTTGATGGGTCGGTTTCGGTAATCTGGAAATTCGACTTAGATGGGATTAGGTAGGTTGGAGCGGTACAGATCGGTTAGATAGTGAAACCGGCAGACAGTAAATAACAAGACAGATTTTATGGATGTTCGGAGATAAAACTCCTACGTCACCCCTTCCTCTCGAAACCGCGAGAAGGATATTCACTAAGGAATACAAGTACAATCCGATCGAGACTTATTTCCTGCTCGATAACACTCTTACAATTTACACCGAAATTGTAAAACACACTTTAACTTTAGCACTTAGGCTTTCTTAGAACAACACAATCTTGTAGAATAAATGCTCTTAGAATTTCTCACTTGTTTCACTTTATCTCACTTGTCCCGCTGTGTCACCCATTTACTCTTCTTCAATTGCCCCTTTTATAGGTGAAATATGCTGCCTTGAATCTGATTGGCTGAGCAGAGGTGTAGTGATTCAGTGTTTCAGAAATTCAGACCTGCGGTCGTTTCCTCAGACCTGATGGTCAACCTCAGACCTAGCATTTTGTCTCAGACCTGGCGGTCTGTTCTTCCGGTATGTAAGACAAACCTGTTGGGTTTGTCTTTTACTCAATGTAGACACTGTCTGTTGGACAGTTGTCTGTACTTGGAAGATCTTCTTTCTGACTTATCCCGAAGTGGAAAGATCCGGTAGGACTGTCTTCTGCAGCCTGCATACTTTCCTCAGACTTGTATGGATATGGAAGTGTTCAGTCTGTTCCTTTGTTATCATTCTTAACAGATACCCGAATTGTCTTCTTGTACTGGTCGGCCATTTGACTTAACCGGGTGGCTTCCGGTATGGGTGATATAACCGGACTTCTTCCGGTTATTCCTCTGCCTTGTGGCTAATCGGCTGTTTGATGATTCCGGTTTTAAGCTTTGGCCGATCCTTTCTTTGTGCGGTAAATATTCTTGGTCGGTTTACTAACTTGACCGGTTAGTTTTCTTTAGCCGGTTCTTTTGTTTGTCCGGTCCGGTTCCTTGTTCCTGCATGGAAAGTTTATTTAAGTTAGGTTTATTTGAACCGGTCTAATTTTATCTAACAATTTCTCCCTTTTTGATTATTTTATTTAAAATTATCAAAATCATGTAAGTTTGCAACCGTAGGCCGGTTGTTTTGTTTGTCCGGATTTTTGAAACTGACTTAGGAGAATTTTTCGAAAAATTTTGAGAAAAATTTTGAAAAACAATTTTGGAAAAGTCTTATCTTTTATCTTATCAATATATATATATATATATATATATATATATTGGTGAATGAAGAATGAGGAGTGATAGGGGGAGGGAATTTGAGGGAGAGAATGGGGGAGGAATGATGTGTCACTACATCACTGATTGGAAAAATGATAAAAGGTGAGGAAAGAGAGAAGATAGAGAAACTTTGTTATTTTTTTGACTAATCAAATTGGATAATTATATATATATATATATATATATATATATATATATATATATATATATATATATATATATATATATATATATATATATATATATATATATATATATTTTATGTAAATTTAAAATAAATTAACGATTCTTTATATATTGGGCCAGTTTGATTCAGCTTATTTAGCTTATTGACGTCAAGCTTATATACGTTTTGATATAAACTTAGCATTTTTAATTGTTAAGCTTGTGTATGTTTGATTCAGCTTACACGCCCATTTTTTTTTTTATATTTATAATATTATTTAATAGTTAATATTATATATATAATGTTATATATATTTATTAATTTAATTTTAAATATTAATAAATGATTTAAATTAAAAAAATTTATATTATTAATTTTTATATTTTTTTTTATAAATATACAATTTTAAATATTATTAAATGACTTAAATTAAAAAATAATATATTTTAAAGTAAATGATATGAATAAAGAAATTAATTTATTATTATTATTATAATATATATTTTATTACATTTCCACACACTCTCTCTCTGACTCAATTAATGCTGCAAATGAGTCAAGCCGCTCGTGAGCCGCTCGCAAACTGGCAGCTGCTCCGTCAAAGTTTGACATGAGCTTGACTTTGACCGAGTTCTAGCCTACTTGTTTATTATTCGAGTCGAACTCGTGGTCATATAAAGTTTGTTCAACGGTTTGTTGATCTTTTTCGAGCCTCTTAATATATAAATATTTTTTATTTATTTAATATTAAAATTTTACAAAATATTTTTTTTCTTTCCCTCTCTTCAAAAAGTTGAAGGCCCATAATCTCTAAAGTAAAACCCTAATTTCTAATATATCCTTCATTTATCATATTCTAACGTGACTCATCATTTCTTCTTCTTCATCAGTTACTCTTCATCTTATTCTTCTTTAGTTATTCTTCATTTCTTCTTCTTCATCAGTTACTCTTCATCTTATTCTTCTTTAGTTATTCTTTGTCTTCAATAACTCTTATCTCTTTTTTTTTTCTTCTTCTTTAGTTATTATTATTCTTACTAACTCTTATCTCTTCTTTTTTAGTTTTTATATATTTTTTACTCAGTTTTCACAATTTCTTTAACTCTCCATCTCTTCTTTTTCTTCTTCTTTCTTCAACCTTCACATCCCATTAATTTACAAAATCCTATTAATAATTAAATTTGTTTTTTTAACTTCTTTTATATTTATTGCTTTTTCTTTTAGATAATTTTGATTTATTTTTGTTTAAAGTAAATCTAGTGACAAAGAAAAGAAGAAAACACCTATTTTATTGGTTAACATCGGTAAATTAGTTTTCTTCATTCTTATTTTTATAATTTTTTCATTTATTAGGAGAAATTTATGTTTATATAGATAGAGTTGAATAAATATAAATTTCAATTGAAAAATATGATTGATTGAGGATAGAAAAAAAAATCGACAAACAAGGATTTATGATAAAAAAATGTTAACATATTATATATATAATAAAAATATATTATAAATATTAGTGAAAGAGATAAATAAAGATTAATATATTATATATAATAAAAATAAATATTAGTTATATAATAACTAATATGTTATATATAATATTAAAAAGATATAAATAAATAATATATTATATTATATATAATAAAATAATACTAAGGATGAAATAATGAGTATATTATATATAATATTGAAAGAGATAAAAAAAACGTTATTATATTATTATATATAATAAAAGTATATAATATATATAATATTGAAAAATATGAAAAAAATTAATTTGTTATATATAATTAAATTTTTATTCAAGCTTTCGAGTCGAGTATGTAGGTAATATAGTCGAGTCGAACTCGAGCTCAAATTTATAAGCTCGTTCGAGCTCGAGTTCGAGTCGAGCAGATAAATACTTAATCGAGTCGAGTTCGAGCTCCAACAAGTTTGAGCTCGGCTCGGCTAGTTTACAGCCCTAGACACAATATTTCAACTGTTAATTTATTTTTGAGCTCTCTCACACCCTTCATATTAACATCAATTTAAATTATAATAGATTTTAAATAATTAAGTGTATTTATATTTTATACACTTAATTATTTAAAATCTATTATAAAACTGTAATTATAAATAAAAAATTACTGT
Source organism: Impatiens glandulifera (assembly GCF_907164915.1). Lineage (NCBI taxonomy): Eukaryota > Viridiplantae > Streptophyta > Magnoliopsida > Ericales > Balsaminaceae > Impatiens > Impatiens glandulifera. The sequence continues at coordinate 19,734,582 of NC_061866.1, read as the reverse complement.
GTATTTATATTTTATATTTTGCTTAATTATTTTATATATTAAGATACATATGTTATAAATAATAAATAAAAATATATTTAAATGTATGTTTTTTAATTATAATAATTTTATATAAATATACAAAAATATTATAAATATATGAAATAAATGAAAGACCTAATAAAATGATTAGAAAGAGATTAAATATATGAGAAAAATGAATAAAATGATTAGAAATGAATGAAATAAATGAGAAAGAATGAATAAAAAATATTTAAAAATGATGAGATAGAAAAAACATTGAGATTATAATCTTAAACGTTGAGAAGGGGTAGAGAGAAAATTGAATTTAAACGTAAAAGTGTGTTTGATTATAATTTTTTGCGTGAGCTTCGCAAATCCTATACTGCTTGTAAACGCCCAATTAAACTGTAAGCCAATGTTTCCAATAATATAATAAGTCAAGATTAAAATAAACAAATTTCCTTTTTTTATTAATCATCTGGATACAATCTTATTTGTGATGCTTGTACCTTGCTATGTTATGGTTCGCGTTTTTTCTTAAAATAATAGAATTATTCAGAGAAAACAAATTACTGTTTTTAAATGAGCACAAGATTTATTTTGTTTCTCTGTTGGCATTCTAAAAAGATAAAAAGAGTGAGAGTTGATAAGTATTTGAATTTAAAGAAATTAAAAAGAATTATCATTTGATTAAATCTTTTTGAGGTGGAATATGATCAAGAAACTTAAAATATTGAGTTTATTTAAAAGATAAAAAATTATGATTATAAAATATTCTAACAATTATGATTTAAATAAAATTTAAACTAATTAAATTAATTTTAAGGATGAACTTAAATTTTAAAATTTTCAAAATTTACGATTTTATAAATTATTTTCATTGAATCTATATATAAAAATACAAACCAAAACTAATTACTTATTCAGATAAATAAATTATTTTATAATTTTAAGTTTTTTTTACTTTCATTTTTTTATTATTGATTAGTTTTATTTTAATTATATACCATCATATATAATTAATTTTATTTGAAACTAAATTCTTCATATTTAAAATAAACTCTCAATTGAATGAGTTTACAAATAACCAATTAACCATTTAAGTAAATATTTAATTTTAATTGTCTTTGACTATCACTAGAATAATATTAACTCTCTCATGGTATTAAACTTTTGTTAATAAAAAAATTCCATTCAATTATATATAAAGTTGTTCGAAAAAATTGAGGTCAAAATTTTGTGAATGTTGACCAAATAAAGAAAGCTTCAATATCAACCTCACACATATAATTAAGTAAAATAATGATTTTTTATCCTCAGTAAATATATAACTGATATATATATATATATATATATATATATATATATATATATATATATATATATATATATATATATATATATAACAGTTTTAGTTTGGGCTTAAATTTATTTTGGTCTAGTTATATATTTTTGTTAACACTTCAACATATATATATATATATATATATATATATATATATATATATATATATATATATATATATATATATATATTATGCTCATGACTCCTTTCAAGACTTTCCAACTTTCAAGACTTTCCAACTAACTAGACGAACTACCTCTATTAATTGGTGAGAAACATTGGTTGCCCATATATATATATATATATATATATATATTTTAATATAACACTAATAACGAAAGTTTAGGGAACTCTTAGCATTTATCGGTATAACGACTTTCGATAAATTTATTTGGGTGTTTATCGAGAGATTTCTTAAATCTCTCGGTTTAGACACTAGAGAGAAAAACTAAAAGTTATTTGAAAAATTTTTGGTATTGTCCTAAAAGAAAATTCCGAAAGATAATAGATCATCTCTCGGTTTTTCATACGAGGGGAAATACTAAAAGTTTTTTAAATAATTTTCGGCTTTTCCCTCGTATGAAAAACCGACAGATAATAAATCATCTTTCAGTTTTTCTTATGAGGATATACCGAAAGTTTTTCAAATAACATTCGTTTTTTCACTCGTAAGAAAAACCGAGAGATAATAGATAATCTTTCGAAATTCTCTTGGGACAATACCGAAGGTTTTCTAAATAACTTTCGGTTTTTCCCTCGAGGGAAATACCAAAAGTTATTTGAAAAACTTTCGGTATATGATGCGAGAATTTCAATTTATTCATGTTCTCAACATTGATATCACTATTTCTCTGCATTTGAAATAAAAAATGAAGTTAGAACAAATGTTATCAGTTTTTATTTCAATTATGAAACCTTAAATTTATCTTTGAAGTAACGGTATCTACACATGAACTCCCAATTAGCTGAATCGTAGCCTTGTGGGGGGGGGGGATTGGTAAGTACCACTGCCTCAGCTCCGTGATGAATCCGGATATAATCTCTATTCAAATCGGAGCGCCACCTATCCCATATCTGTTTGGCGTGTTCCAATTCAGTCGCTCGATATTGATCAATAAAACCATTTGTACTCTCGAATGTATCCTGAAAAATAAAAAATTCAAATGTTATAATTTTTTTTGAATGATAAATTTATAAGTAATTTATCACCATCATAGCAAGACAAAGTAAATTCAATTGGTCAACACTTATTGCCTTCCACTTGAGAAAACTGTGCGAGATGGCTGAGGGGGTCTGCACCGCCGACCCCAAATGTCTAGACCACATGCTCTACCTTCAATGATGAGCCTCCCATCTACCTCTCTGAAAGTAAGAGTAATATTCGACCCCAGTGGCCTCCTCGATAGAACGATATTCTTGTTCTTCCCCCGTCTCTTCTAGGTAAAAAATTATGAAAAAGTAGCAAATTCAATATTAGGTGTAAATCAATATAAACAATAAATATTTGTAAAAATGTTACCTATTGATGCGTCCTGAGTGGATTGGAGCTCATGATACTCCTCCTCCTAATCCTCCAAATCCTTCACCTGATCCTCCTCTTGACACTCTTGATCAAAAACGTACTCTCAATAAACTTTTCAGCCTCATCCTCATGTGTACCACCTGTTAGGTCGGTAATAGTTAACGGGTCCACATCATGCATTGTGTCTCTAGAAGAAGAAGAATCTCTTAGGATCTTAAGGTGATTTGTTGGTGCAAATGAGTTCTAGACTGATTTGTCTAGTTTCTTCGGTGTTTTCTGTAAACTCTTCCAAACAGTTTTCTTGCGACCACCATCCATCCTGCATGAAAATACATATCATTAATAAAAGGAGAATAATTAAAGTAAGAACATTAAAGTAAAAACATTAATCTTAACTATATATTTGTAAACCATGGATTTATTTTCTTCACAATCCTCCAACCGGGTCGTGATGTCATATTAGGAGTGTAGAATACTTGTTTTGCTTGACTCGCCAATATATACGGGTCCTGACTCTGAGTTTTGAAAATCCGGTTTATATTGATACGTACAAAGACATATTTATCATTGAATAAGACAACTCGTTTGTGAGAAAAATATTATATTTGGATTATATCCGTTAAAACTTTGTAGTATGACATAGTATCCGACCCGTTGTACCCTTCAACAAGTACTCCGCTATTTTGAGTGGTCAAATCTTCGTCGTGTTTTTCTATACAAAATTTGTATCCGTTTATTTTACACCAAACATACATACATGAGTACATAGTTGGACCTTCGCCTAAGATCTTAAGGTCTCTCGATATATGTTATCTTTTGCTAACAGAGTGACCTATATATACATTCCAAAAATTCGTTCGTAAATTGTAAAATCAAAATAAAGTTATAAGATATGATTCTGAATCTACTCATTCTATTCTTAAAATATGTGGCATACGATTCTCCACGGGACTCATTGTTATTACAATTATGCATACTCACTGTAAATAGGTTGAATATTAAATAGCATACTCTTTAATGCTAATTAATAAGACGTACTATAACAAACAAATATTGAATCTTATATGTAAAAAGATTCTGCTTTGGGACAATTTTTCAAAATGTATGAATGAGCCGTCCCTCGATCGATATAATCCAAGTTGTATATTTTTCCGTTGGATAGTTCTTCCAACGATGAAAATATTGAAGGGCCCGAGATTAAAGTTTGTGCACGTTCTGGGTATTCCTCTTCCAGATACCTGGCATATAAGCTAATACTATTATTTACAAGATAGCTCTCGCTTATTGAGGCTTCGGGGTGATTTTTAGTTCGCAAATATTTTTTCATTGTACCGTGTAATGTTCTATCAGATACATCCATCGATACCCGATAAGCCTACCAAGCAAAGCCTCAAATGAAAAGTGAATTGGGAGATGCATCATTTTGTCGAAGATTGATGGTGGGAAAATTATTTCAAATTTGCAATGTGTCGTTATAATATCCAAGTACAAAGATATTTAATATATCTCTCGGTATTTGACATTTTTGCTTGTTTTTTCACTTTCTTTGCTTGAACAACATTAATTTAACACATTTCATATCCTTAAAATATGAATACACATTTTAAAATTATACACAATCCCAACATATCTAATAATCAAACACTATACACATCCTAATTATCATGAAATACAAACATACATATACACTTCTTTATATAATCAAACACAATCATTGTTAGGATCTAGATCGACGATAGTGGACCGGGGTCTGGCTAAAGGATAATCTCTGACAACACTCAACGGTTGATGCTAATCCGGTTAAGAATTAATACCGGTTTCAATACTACACAAGTTATCACAAACCCTTGAACCGAGTTTAAGTGCGGAAGTGGTTTGTTTCAGATTGAAGCAACACACACACATGATGGATAGAGATGAGATTTGGAGAATATCGGTTTGAAGATTAGTGAGGCGGTTAGGATGATATGAGTCGGTTCGGATATGGAGCCGATAGGAAATAGAACACAAGACACAGGTTTTTATGGATGTTCGGAGATAAAACTCCTACGTCACCCCTTTTCTCAAACAACGAGAAGGATATTCACTAAGGAATACTCACACACAATACACGATCGAGTCTTATTTACTGCTCGATAATCACTCTTACAACTTTCACAGAAATTGCAATACACTTCACTAATACACACTTAAGCTTTGTATCTTTTAGAGAGATAAGGGCTTTTGATCACTTTGTAACTTCGTAACTTGTTCGCTCTCTTTTCTTGCTTCTTCAACTTCTCCTTTTATAGGTGAAATGTGCCAACGGTCACATTTCTTCAACGGATACCTTCAGGCAATCCTTGAAGCTGATTGGTTGAGCAAAGGATCAGCATTCCAAGACATGAATCAGACCGACTTCATTTGTCTTTGCTTGATTATAGCAACTGTCGGTTGGACAGTTGCTTGCACCTGGGAAGTTGCTCCTTTGACTTATACCAAAATGGTAACTTTTCTTCAGGCAATCTTCTGCAGCCTACAGCGTATCATCAGACTTGTATGAATATGACAATGTCATAGTCTGATCTTTTGATGTAATCTTCTGCATATACTCAAAGTATTTGTTTGCACCAATTTGTAAATTGTTCTCAATTTGATATCATTGTCTTCTTTCTCTAAATAATCTTCTCGTTGGATTTGGATTGTATGCTTCTCTTCAACTGATTATGTTTACCGGTTGTTCAGTTCAACCGGATAGCTTCAGGTTTTAGATATGTCATTTGCTTCTTCTAGCCGGCTTGATTTCAAGACCGGTTAGAGTTCTTGACCGTTCCTGCACAATAAGTTTGTTTTGTTAAGTTCTTATTGACCGGTCAAATTTATCTAACAATTTCTCCCTTTTTGATTATTTTATTTAAAGTATTCAAAACCATGCGTCCGGTGACTGTTTAAAAAGTTTGTTGTTTTGAAAATATTTTGGAAAAGACTTTGGAAAATTTTGATTTTTTTTTTTTTGAAAAATTATCTATCATTTTCTCCCTTTTTAATTATTTTATTTAAAATATTCAAAATCATGTAAGAAGTGAGAAGTAGGCCGGTTTTCCAAAAATACTTTATATATAGAAAATAGTATAAGGTAGACATAAAATAAATGAGTGGAAATTTATTCCCTCTTCTTATCGTCCTTCTTGTTCATAAGTTCCCGGAGGTACTTAGACATGATCCCCTTTCCCGGATTACACGGATCGAAACCCGGTCTAGAGAAAGATGCTTGTGTGCCCGAGTAGCCGGTTACTGGTGAATGCCGTGTTGGTGGAGAAGGAGGTGCTTGAAAGACCGGAGTTCATTGAGGAATAGGACTTGGAGGAATTGTTCGTAGTGGAATCACATTGATCGGAGGAATCCGCGTTCTTTTCTGCAACGGTTGAACATTCTCTTCAATTTCATCAGAGTCTGATTGTTCCAAGTCGATTGGTAGTACACCGGTTGGTTCAACACAATTGTCCATCAACTTTTGAACCTTTTTAGCCGTTGCCTTTTCGACCTGTTTTCTCTTTTTCGTTTCGGTTCGTGTTGTAGGGACAACCGGAGTAGAGGATGTTTTATGTCTTTCATTTATTTCTTCCTCTATCAATGTCTGTTGAATTAATCTAGCCGCTTCCTTATTTTTCCGTTCCGTCAATTTCGGATCGACATTCTTTGCTTCATCAACCTGTCGGGCCAGATTCGCATCCGCATGTTCCCTTTCTTTTAAAACTTGCAGTCTTTCATTTTCGTCCTCTTGGACCTTTAAGGCTGCTATCTCATTCTGTTTGATTTGTGCTTCATCGGCTGCCATCTTAGCCGCGATCAATTTTCCAAGTTGTACTAATACCGCTTGCATTGAAGATTCGGTTTGAGCATGTCCCTCTTCAAGGGTTACAATCTTTTGATCTGTTGAACTAAGCCGCTGGTTCGTAGATTCAACCATCCGGTGAGTTGTTTATGTCCGTTCCTCCAGCTTTATCTTCCACGGTGCGATGGTGTCGCGGAAGAGTTCTTCGAGGTATGCTTTGATTCTTTCTTCGGATATTGTCATAGAAGACGCTATTGATTGATTTTTATGTGGGGACTCATTCGGACTAGATAGCTGAGTATCCGTCCCGGTTTTAATATTTTGTCGGTCAGAAGACTTACCCGAAGAAGTCTTGACCGGGGATTTTGGTTGAGGAGAGGCGTTGTCGGCCTTCTTTGAAGTTTGTCCAGCTTCAAACTTTGATCTTCGTGACCTCTCTTCATCATCAAATTATGACCGTGAAAATTGGAGAGCGTCTTTCTCTTGACCGGTTTCTGATTCCAACCGTGTCATTGTATCATTTAGTTCTTGTTCCGTTTTTTTAATGATTCTAGCACTATCTGATCAATTACGTCCATTTCATTCGGATGATTGCATTGTCGTTGTATGTTAATGATGGAGTCGGTGAATTCTTTCAACCTGGCATGTGTTCCACTAGCATTCCCCTCTTAAGAGCAACTGCAACGCTCTTCGTTTTTACCAGATCAAACACCGTCTTCTCGATTTCTATCAGCGTTTCCCATTTTAGATGGACAGGACATTCAGGTAACATATCGGCGAACCCGATTTCCGTCCTTATAAGAGCCCATTCATAGAAGACGTTACTTCATTCGTGTGTTTTTTCATTGAGCTACTTTATAATTTCGGCAACAACCGAATCCCCCATAGCTTTGATTAGATCTTCTTCAGTATCCGTTCCTATAGTGGTTTCCGGTTGGTTGACTGGGTCAGTTCCTTCATCGTTATCCACTTGATCGATTACTTTTTCTTTCCCTTTGTTGCTTGCCTTATCTGTATTGTCTAGCCGGTCCTTCTTGGTTTCGTTATTAGGAGATTTAGATGAAGTACCAACCCAAAGTGTTGAGTCGTCCTTGGAGCGGCTAGAGATGCTAGCCGTGGAGACAGCAGAATTTGGAACATCGGCTTGAACGTTCACCGAGCCGGATGAATGAGGAGCGGTTTTTGTCTTTTCTCTCCCGGTTTCCTCTGCCACCAGAGTCTTCTTTTTCTTAGACTGATTTTTCTTGGTTTGAGCCTTCGGCTGTTTAACTGCTGAAACTTTCGCCTTGCCGGTTCTAACCGCAGTCTTCGTAAAGTGTACTGATTTTAATATCTTACTACTTAGAAGGAAGATACCTGGACCGGTCTTGATATCAAAATGAAGCAACACCTTGCCAATTTGTATGGCGTATCCCTGAGATCGGTTTGAATTGGGATCCATCATTTCACAAAGGTTGGAGAAGATTATTTCGGCATAGTTAATCTTGTCTCCCTTGATTATGCCAGCCATTATTTCAATATTTGAACTGGTGAAGCTATCGAAGTTTCCTCCCCTTGCCTGAACCGACTTGGATATGATATCGCAGAGCGGCCTATATTCAGGTTTCAGGTCGCATTTCTTACCGGACACTACCACCGGGTCACTAGTGTTTGAGATGTTATAGCAAACCGCCAGGGTGTCATCTTCATCCCCATCTTTAGTAAAATCACGACACTCCGTTGGTAGCTGAAGAACTTCAGTAAGCATTTCCTTTGTGAGATCAAAGGTTTTTCCACCAACCGATATGGAGATGATTTCGTCATTTAGTTTAGCGTTATTGAAGAACTCCATTACTGCATCCTGATACATGACGAACGGACCGTTCAAGAAGTTCTCCAGACCCGAGACCTTTATTAACTCCACCACATGTTGAGCTTCTTTCGAACCATGGATTCGAATGTCTTCGAAGTCGATTTGCACAATGTGGGTAAAGAGAACAGAATCATGACCCATTTTAGTTTGTAGGGATTTGAGAGAATGTTTAGATTTTCAGAGTGTTGGTAAGAGAGAGAGAAGACAAATGACATGAAATGATTTTGTGAGATATGTGATATATTTATAGACCGCGTGGAACGTGTGTCAGAATGCGAACCGGCGCATCGAATGACGTGAACCGTCACATCCAAGGGAAAGGGCGCCAAAGTTTCCGTCCAAAACTTTTGGCGGTAACTTTTGAGCGGTCAAATTTTGGTGGTAAGCAGTAAGAGAAGCGGTAAATAATTTAAAGCGGCAAAGAATTTTAATTATGAGGAATATAAATGCATAGACGGTTAAATAAGTTAACCGACCTAGAATTTATAACCTATCAACAATCTTAGAGATCCTGTCTTCCACCGATTCCTTGGTGAGGACGTTCGTCGGATTCACCGGTGATCCCGGCCCAAGATTTGGAGCGATTGATCGAATGATTCAGCTCAGTTGTGGAGCGTAGCTGAGCTTCTTCTTGGTCTCGACCATTGTCTTCAGATTATCAAAGATAATCGATGCCCAGTTGATGGGAGTTGGACTTACGATGTAGGTCATCATATCGAAAGCCTTCTTGGTATAGTTCTGATTCGGAGTTTGACATAGAATGGATCGGTTGACGATCTCATGCAGAATTTGGATGTAAGGGGCAAGGTTGGCTTTGAGGCCGTTGTTCTGAACCGGTGTTTGAGAGATGAAGAACAATTCAACATATTCATCATGCAGTCCCGTTCACTCGAGGTGAGAAATCTGAAAATCCCTCAGTCGGGAGGTTGAACAATTCAGCGATTGTGTCCTTTGAGATTTGAATGAGAACATTGTCGTATATGATGGAGACGATGAGATCCTCAAGCATGGATGCATTAGAAAAGAACTCCAATACCTCAGTAAGAAGAATGGATTCGGATTCTTCCAGAAATCCGCGAAGACCGGTGTCGATGAGTGATTCAAAGATGATCTCCTTCGTTTCATCATCATCAGAAGAGAGCACCGAATCAAAGTTAACACACAAGTAATTTCGAAATGTTGGGTGAGACATTTTTCAGATTGTTCTTAGAGAGATGCAGGTTGTGTTCTTTGAAAACTTGCGGAATGTGTTGTGATCTTTGAAAGAGAGTGTGAGGCTTCTTAAATAGGATGTAAATGAGGGAAGGATAAGGTAAGGACATTAATTATAAGATTCTTATCGTTTATGAAATATCTTATCAATGTTTTAAAGTATGACGAGTATTTATGTTTTTAAAGCAAATTTCTTGGGAAGTGGTAGTTTTGACTGGTCATGGGAACCGAGGTGAGGAATCTAGTTGGAAACCAACTGAGTTTAATGTTTTTGTAGTTTCCCATGAAACTAGAATTTAATATGCTAAGAGTCGTTAACTGTCATTAACTGAAATGGGCTCAATCCCATGCCCAGACAGAGGGGAACACCGAGATCTAGAAGTAGAGAGCTTATTTGGGGAATATAACCGGTGTGACGAGTGGAGATCATCCAGATTAGGTTGTCAAAGAGAAACCTTGACCAGTTGACCGGAACATCATTTGTGATAGTGGTCATGATATCAACGGTTTTGGTACAGAAAACATTGGTAACATCCTTTCCAAGGATGGACTTACCAACGATATCGTTGAGCAACTGATATTCAGCCCTCAACGAGGATCTTGCCCCGTGATCACCAATAGGGAAAGGAGAGCGAGAAAAGTGTTGAAACATTGCCGCCTTTTGTTCCGCCGAAGGAGAAATATCGGTGAGACCTTGACTATGTAGTTCATAGCACCGAACAAAGTCTTTCTCGATGAACTCAAAAATCGTACCTCTCACCATGGACTAGATGAGAGTGTTATAGAAGGGAGTACCGCGGAAGATTCTTGAATTTTGGAAGAACTCCATAACGGTATCTAGAAAGATGATGTGTCGGTCATCAAGAATGAGGATTGAGACATTTTGCTCTAGTGGTATGAGAGAGATTTCTAAGACGTGTAGAATAGTTTAAGAGTGTGATTATATGTTGATGTTCATCTAACTTATATATTAGATTGTAAGATGGCAGGTGATGGTATTATCTAGTGGATGATGCATGATATATGTTATTAACCGTCGGATAAAAGGTCTTACTAGGATTGGGTGTGGTTATAGCCTAAGGGTGTGAGTCATTGGCCTAGACGGTGAGATATATCATATCTTCACGTCTTTTGAGGCATGACTGCTTTGTTTTGAAAAAGAATCTTTTCAGAACAGATACATCCAAACACATAATCAGTTATTCCTTTTTGTTGGGAAACCAAATAATCTAAAGTAAAGTATATCCAAACCGGTTGGTTTTCAGTTATTAGTCTCGATGGAGTTATTTGGTTAAGTACTAAATAACTGGTCGGTTGACTTTAACTGATAGGCAATGCGGTTTTTCAATAGGTACAATGGTAATTTTATTTTCCGACTTTTTAGGAAGAACTGCTGGTTTTATCTATTCAAACCGATTTTTATTTTAAAGGAAGAATGTTTAAATAATTTTGGTTAAAGGTTTTAAGAGGTAAGTTGATTCATATCGGCAAGACCAAGAATATTTCTGAAGAAAATAAAACTTAGATTCATGTAGAGGCTTTGTGAAAATGTCGGCTACTTGTTGGTCGGTTGATACATATTCTAACCGGATTTTCTTCTGCTAGACATGTTCCTGGATGAAGTGATACCTTATATCAATATGCTTAGTTCTTGAGTGTAGAACCGGATTATATGTAATTGTTATGGCACTTGTGTTGTCACAGAATATTGGAGACTCTTCGGCGGTGACACCGAAATCTCTCAGTTGCTGTTGGATCCATAGAAGTTGAGCACAACAACTTCCGGCTGCCAGGTATTCAGCTTCTACGGTTGACGTAGCAACCGACGTTTGCTTCTTGATGTACCATGAAACAAGCTGATCTCCTAAAAATTGACATGTTCCACAGGGTACTTTTTCTATCAACTTTACATCTTGCATAATCTGCATCAGAGTGGCTTGTTAGATTAAAATTGTAGTCCTTTGGATACCACAGTCCGACATCCGGGTTCCCTTTAGATACTTCAGAATTCGTTTGGCGGCTATGTAGTGAGATTGTTTGGGATTAGCCTGGAATTTTCCACACACTCCGACCACAAATAATATGTCTGGTCGACTTGCTGTCAGGTAGAGAAGTGAACCAATAATTCCACGATAGGCTGTCAGGTCTACTCCCTGACCGTAATCATCTTTGTCCAGTTTTATTGATGAACTCATTAGAGTGGAGACAGGAGAACATGTTTCCATCTCAAATTTCTTTAGTCATTTCCTTGTGTATTTAGACTGGTTAATGAATGTTCCTCCTTCGATTTGTCGAACCTGAAGACCTAGGAAGAAGCTTAATTCTCCCATCATACTCATTTCAAACTTGTTAGTCATCAGTTTTGAGAATTTATCGCATAGCTTAGGATCAGTTGAACTGAAAATGATGTCATCTACATATATTTGAACAAGTAGAATATGTTCCTTCTTCTCGAATTTGAATATGGTTTTATCTACTGAACCTATGGTAAAGTCATGATCGGTCAGAAAGTTTGTTAAAGTATCATACCAAGCTCTAGGAGCTATTTTTAAGCCGTAAAGAGCTTTGTTTAGTCGATACACATGACTGATCAAGTCAGCATTTTTAAAACCGGGTGGTTGTTCAACGTATACTTCTTCACGTAATTCATCATTTAAGAATGCACTTTTAACATCCATTTGAAACACCTTGAAATTTTTGAAAGTAGTAAATGCTAGAAAGATTCTAATGGCTTCAATTCTAGCTACAAGAGCAAATGATTCTTCAAAATCAATGCCTTCTTCCTGTTTGTATCCTTGTGCCACTAATCTAGCTTTGTTCCTCGTAACCAAACCGTTTTCATTGAGCTTATTTCTGAATACCCATCTTGTTCCGATAACCGGTTGATCTTTCGGTTTAGGAACTAAGTACCAGACTTTATTGTTCTCAAACTGGTTTAACTCTTCTTGCATTGCTAATATCTAATCCGGATCCAACAATGCTTCATCCACCTTTTCGGCTCAATCTAGGATATGAAAGTAGAGTTTTCATATTCTTCCAGTAATTGTTTCCTAGTTTGGATGGGTAGTGAAGGGTTACCTATAATAAGCTCAGGAGGATGATTTATGTTTCTTTTGAAATCCGGTTTAGAGATGTCTACCAAATTACCGGTTATTTGATCAAGGCTAGACATATCAGTATGATGAACAGTAATGTCAGACCGACCGATTTCCTTAGTTGAGACTGAGGTGTCAGCTTCCTACTGTTTGGCAGCTTGATTCGGCTGGGTTTCAACAATACCCATTTGGTCATGGACAAACTGTCTGAAAACTGGAATTTCATCTTCACTATCAGAATGAATTTTTTGATTTTCCAATCTGTTGTATAGATCAAAGGATGATGCAGTGTTACTTTCAACCGATTCATCGAATACAACATGAAGAGATTCTTCCACGGTTGAAGTTCTAGTATTATATATTTTATATGCCTTACTAACTGCTGAGTATCCTAGCATTATCCCAACATCAGATTTTGCATCAAAAGCAGTTAAGTAACTTTTGCCATTTATGTGAATGTAACATTTACAACCGAAGATCATAAGGTATCGAATGTTAGGAACTCTATCAAAGTATACTTCGTATGGTGTTTTATTGCGATGCTTGTTAATCATAGACCGATTTTGTGTATAACATGCAGTACTGATAGCTTAGGCCCAAAATTTTTGAGCAATACCCGAATCGGCTATCATAGACCTCGCGGGTTCCTTGAGAGTTCGGTTTCTTCTCTCAGCCAGGCCGTTCTGTTGAGGAGTTCTAGCACTGGACAACTCGTGTCTAATGCCGGATTCCTCAAGAAATTCATTTAAAGTACTGTTTGTAAATTTGGTTCCTCCATTACTTCTAATGGTATTTATACGTGTTGATTTCTGATATTTTTTACAATTAACTTGAAATAATATTAATTTTAGTTTTTTATTTAAAGAAAGAGTTTGACCAGGTTTCAAACTTTGATTAGGAATGTTTACAAGGTACAAAACTGCTATTATAATGATTTCACTATGTTTAAATATATAGTTGAACTCTTAAACTAATTAACCACTTTGTTTTCAAAACAAATAAACAATGATGAGATTTAATAATCTTCAATAGACATAAGAAAAAGAAGGACCAACAAGAATGTGAATTTCTGGTAGTATTGGTCTTTGTTATTGTATTAGGTTGATAATGAGACTAGGTAATAATTTATTTTGACAAGTAATGTTTAAATATTTTAATATTATTTGAATTTATACAAAATATAAGATTGAATAATAAATAAAATTTAATTGATATGTGCAAAAGAGCATTGCAATTGAAAAAAAGAGACTATTCTACTAGTAATTATTTGATAGATTACTTCATTGAAAAATTAAATGATTTTCATATTCTATTAGAGTTTCACAAAAATCTGCATACTTATCCATAATTAAGATGCATACGTATCCGTAATTAAGATTCAAAATGACAAGATGATTATATCTTGAATCTTAGATCTTGAATATGTTAGCATGGTTAAAACCGGATAATCATTCTCATTTTTTGTGTTGCAAGGCACTTGTGTGAATGCGATGAAGGTATTGTAACTTTCCTTGAAAATCCCGAAATTCAAGGAAAGCGCTTCGAGGCTCATAGAAATACAAATTAGTGATGGAAGATGAACATTGTTTTGGCATGATCAATGTTTTGAAAATCAGCTAAATATCCCTAGAAAGGAGTTTGAGTTTACTCGAATTAGGAGAGATTGTCATATGGCTATGTTATGTGATATTAAAGGCCGAGAATGGAATACTCTTTTGAGGTGAATACCAGAAGGTAAAAGAATCCTTGATTTTATTCAAAATCTACAATTTCATGATCGAATGATTCTCGGGAAAGGAAGATTGAAAGGGATAGAAAGTTTGTCTCGAAACATGTTAGAGATATTATTCAAATAAGAGGGGAAACAATGACGTTGATTCATTTAGTTTGGTCCCCTAAGGTAATCCCAATGCATCAATTCATCATGTGGTTAGTCTTCGGTGAGGGATATAATCAAGGGTTACATGGATATTCCAAACTCGAAGTGCCTTTTGTGTGTTGTCGAAGACGAAAGAATGGATCATCTTTTTGGAAAGTGTCTATTTACATCCGTGATTTGGGAGCGATTTTTCAAATCCATGGAGTTTCTTAATTTTCCGGTGGAATGGAATGAGATCAAGAAATTGGCGCTCATTAAAGAAAATGGTACTCGATTTTTTTCAAGTGTTTATTTCTACAGTTGTGTGTCACATTTGAATGGAGCAAAATTCACGAGCTTTTACAAGAGTATGAAGTGATGTGGAGCAGGTTTCAAAAAATATCATCTTTGTTGGTAACACACTCATGTACAAATGGAGGCGAATTCCCATGAATGAGCAGAATTGATCGTTATGTCAAAGGTGGAGTATTGCATATTGGAAAGTTACACAAGCTTATTTATTCCAATCGCGGTAAACTCTATTTTGTTTGTTAGAATTGTTTATGTTTGTTTGATTTCAATTTGGTGTTTTTTCTTCATGTGATTGGTGTTTACATTTAAATGATTAAATGTTTATTTTATCTTAATTTCAAAACTCCATGTTTTTTTTCCTTTTTGGATTTTTTTTAATTAAATGATGTTTAGTCGTTTTCTAAAAAAACAACTTTCATTACTCTTCAAGCTTGCCGATCCAAATTTGTTGTTACGATTATATCGGCGAAGATCGGATGCTTGTCCCGTGAATTTGTGTGACTAGGCCTTCTCTTCTTCTCACTAGGACACGTCTACTCTCTAATAATTTTTTTTTATTAATGACAATAAGATTAAGGCTGCATTCATAAATATTTCATTTTTTTTATAAATATTTCATTTTTATATATAAAAGTATGATAATTGATTAAAAAGTATCAATTTTGCTGATGTTGCCCTTATTTGTATATCTGGTTAACAATGCAACTTCCAAGAAAAAACATTTTATTGAATGTCATGTTGTAATTTCCAACCATTATATAAAGTAAAGTTTAAAACTATGATCAAATTCTTTTCTGCAAATGCTATTTGCACAATAAATTTGAAATATTAATTTTAGTTTTTTAATTAAAGAAAAAGTTTTATAAGGGTTCACATATCGATTAGGAATATTTTACAAAATCCAAAACTGATATTATATCGATTTCATTATGTTTAAATTGTTGATCTCTTAAACTAACTACTTTATTTTTTTTATAAATAAAATAAGAACTAATTTGAGGTTTATATTTTTCAAATACATTAAAATTGATAAGTTCACGTTTTGTTTAACCTGGATAAAATAATTTAGGTTAAGGATAGCAATCTGACCTTACATTTTCTATTGGAGTGCTTGATTTTTATTTATTTATTTATTTTTTGTTTAGCTGAGATTTTTTTTATTCATAAATAAAAATATTGCTCTGGTTTACTATATAAATTAAGTTACGTTTCCCAATGTAAGTACTTATACATATGTGGTGGCCCAACATGGTGAGATGTTCTATCTAAAATTGAATTGAATAATAATAACTTTTGTAATTTTTATTTATTGGATTATTTGATTGAATACATATTAATGAAAGAGTATTTTGACAATGAGATTCTAGAAGTAACTTTTTTTTTGTACTTATTTTATTATATATATATTTTGGAATTAAAGGAGAATTTTAATTTTTGTTTTTGTTCTTTTATTTAAGGTGAAAATATTTAAATTATCTACCAAACTTGTTAAGCTCAAGTTATATTTAGCTTGGGTCAAATAAATTAGGTTAATATCAATAATTTGACTTTACATGTAATAGATATATTTTTTAAAATATTAACTTGGTTATAGTCTCCACCCAATCCAAATATACTATAAATTTTAAATAACTTTGAAGAATGATCATTGTTTCTGAAAACTGAAGCTACATAACTTAGTATATTTCAGTTCAATATAAATAATAACTTTTATTATATTTATATTGAATTTATATTAAAAAAAACTCATATGGCGTTCTTTTAATTCAAACGAAAACTTTTAAATCATCTACCAAATATAAATATGTGAAGTTCACGTTTTGTTTTGGATGGGTTAAATAAATTAGGTTAAGGACAACCAATTGACTTCACATTCTCTATTGGAGGGATTGGATTTTTAAAATTTTAATTTTGTTCTAATGAGATTTTTTTATTCATAAATAATAATATTGTAGTCTATTATTTAAATTAAGTTGCGTATACCGGTAAGTACTTATATATATGTGGTGGCCTAGCTTGTTGAGGTGAGCTTGGTTTGATATTCTATCTAAAATTTAATATTATAATAGTAAAATTTGTAATTTTAATTTATTGGATAAAAGTCTTAATTGGATGCCTGCGTAATTTTTGTCTTGTTTCCCTAAATAGAAAGGGCAAAAAGATTCTAGAACTAAAGTTTTTTTTTCTACTTATGTAAGTGTTAATTATAATATAGAATTCTATATATTTGACTAGCGAATCACTTATAGCAGTGATCAACAATAATTAATGTATAAAAGAATGAGTACAATAATTTATAGAAGATGGCATAAAGAATAGAGAAGGAAAATGTGAAGACTTTTGGTCCAAAAGAATATATTAATAAGGTAATCTTTTTCGTCTAGTTTATTTTGTATGACTTTTATTTAGTGAAATTTTGAAAATTAAATATTTTTTTTAGAGTTTTTTATTTTTTTTATTTTTTATAGATGGTATGTGAATGAAAATAAAGACGCCGACGGTATTATATTGTATGACGAATGGAACCATACAAAGTATAATTGAGATTCATGATTGGTTTATTTCCTAGTTATCAAATATATACTGGAAAGTATATTTGTCTATAAAAAAATCATCGAATTTTCAATAACTATAATTATATAATGATGTGTATAATTCATATTGTTAATATTATTATTATGTTTTTTAAGAGTCGTTTAGAAAAATCATTAGAGTCCGTCTAGAGTTAATCGTCATTTTTTATTTTGTATGAGTTCAATTATATGTTATCGACGTGTTTTTGTTTTTCTTCTTATTTTATGTTTTGTGAATTTTTTATTTTTATTTTTTCTCTAGTTATATTTGTGTTATTGAAATTAGATGACTTTAATCATTTTTTAATATATGAATAATTTAATATATATATATATATATATATATATATATATATATATATATATATATATATATATATATATATATATATATATATATATATATATATATATAATCATTCAACTAATAAAAAGAAAGTATCAATTATAAATGTGACTAAATATTGACATAAGAGATTAACAAAATCAAGATTTCATGTAAGTGATTCATTTATTTGTATTCTTTTAATTAAGTTTTAGTGGGAAGTCACTTTCTCCTTTTTTTTTTTTTTTATCAAAATAATAATAACTAAGCTACATTCAGGAGAAAAAAATGATTCTTACTCATTTTACTTTTAGTTATTTTTAGTAATGTAAATTAATATTTATTACTATAATTTATTAGATAGAGAAATGAAATTATTAATTAATAAATTATTATATATTATTGAAGACAGACTATATATTATTATTATAAAAATTAACACTCACTTACGCAGTAAGTTCTTCCTTCTTGTGGCAGTAAGTTCTTCTTTCACTTAGGCAGTAAGTTCTTCCTTCTTGTGGCAGTAAGTTCTTCTTTCACTTAGGCAGTAAGTTCTTCCTTCTCGTGGCAGTAAGTTCTTCTTTCACTTAGACAGTAAGTTCTTCCTTCTTGTGAGTCTCAATATCAAGTCAAAACCGAACCCTCACTTTTCTGATCATCATAAAGGAAACTTTCATCAGTTTGATCAAGTTCACCCGAAGAACATGTCGATCCTGCCCTGCACGTGTAAGAAAGATCGATTCCTTATTCTTCCTCCATTCACGTTTATATAAAAATCCTCTTGACCCATCCTAATTCAAACTTCTATTTTCTCTCTTTAGCTTCTATCATGATCAGGTACATTTTGTTTGTGACCTTTGTCGTCATTAGTTATGGAATGGCAAACGAAATTACTAGTTTGGAAAGAAGGTTCTCAACAAACGAGATGGGAGTTGAGAATTTAGAAGCCCTGGATCACAAACGAAACAATCGATTGATGGGTGTTACCAATTTCTCTCTTGGTGGATCATCTGACTCGAGTTTAGCTAGGTACGTGCATAAAACTTTAATTAATGATCACAAATATTATGTCACAAAATATATTTATTACTGTTTTGTTTTACAGATTATATTACATGAAAATAAAATTAGGCTCTCCACCACAAGAATTCAACGTAGATTTTGATACGGGGAGCAATGACTTATGGGTCAAATGCAGATCCTGCGATGGATGCCCTAAATTGGGAGTAAGTTTTAAATGCATTATCTCCTAATTAAAAGGTTTATAAGTACTTATTAAATTATCTCCTAATTTAATATATATATATATATAATTAATAATTAGTTTTGGGTTGAGATCTTTGTTTTTATTTTTTTAATTAAAAACTAATAAAATCATTAAAAAAAATTTATAGATGAAACAATATGCATTCAGTTACTCTTCTCTATTTCTTTTACAAAATAAGCAACATCAAAACCCCTTACAGATTGTATGATGTTTTCTCAAATTCATACAAATTCAGTTCTCCTTTTGAAAAGCTACGATCGAGGCTAGATCCCAAACATCAAGTCCATAACTTTAGACACAATGTCAAATTTCAAGATCTTGTTTTCTTGGAAAGTTTGAGAAGACCAGGAAAATCTTGAATAGAGAAAGATAAATTGTAGAAACTTGGTGAATCATACGGGCTCACCTCCCGTATATTAGACATAGAATGATTTTATACATATTACATTTTAGTCCTTCATTTATGTTCTATTAACTAAATAGAAGACTGAACTTATAAACTTAAAACTTTATATAGAATTACAAATCCTATGTAATCCTAAACTCTATATAGACTCTATCATTAATGGGCATACCCATTTATACATAATATATATATATATTTTCACACACCCTTTGCAAGATGAAGATCTTGTAAATTCATCTTGAGAAGTAAAAACTGAAATCTTACTGGATCAAGAGCTTTCGTAAAGAAATCAGAAGTCTAATGCTGTGTGCAGATATGTTTAGGGATTACAAAACATTTCTTGAATTAATCTAGCACAAGATGACAATCGATCTCAAGATGTTTTGTTCTTTCATGAAACCCTTGAATTTTCGTGATGTGTATAACATATTGATTATCACACCACAAATATATTGGTAGAGCAATATTTTCTTCAAGATCTTCAAAAATGTAGTATATCCATTTCAATTCATAAACTGCAGTACCCAAACTCCTGTATTCAACTTCTGCACTTGATCTTGAAATAAATTTTTATTTTTTGCTTTCCAAGATATCAAAGAATCTCCCAACTTAGCACAAAAACCAGTTAATCATTTTTTTGCTGTTTGAACAGTTTGCACAATCAGCATCTGCAAAACACTCAATGTTTTTATTATTTCCAAAACCATAATATAATCCCAATGAAGGAGTTCCTTTTAAATACTTCACTACTATTAGTGCAACTTTCCATTGATGTAAATTTGGTTTATTATATTGGGACAATTGTTGTACATAACAAATGATAATGATATGTCTGGCCTAGTAAAATTTAGATATATTAACCTTCCAACTAGCCTTCTATATCTTTCAGGATCATTTATTGTTTTGTATCCTTCTTATTCTAATTTTATTACTTTAGACATAGGTGTTTTTTTTTTTTTTTTTTTTTTTTCTGGTTTTGCTCCTATCATTCCAGTCTCCCTTAGAATATCTAGGATCTATTTTCTTTGATTAATGAATAAACCTTTATCAGTTTTGCCTATTTCTAAACCCAGAAAATATTTATCTTCATCTAAATCTTTTATTGAAAACTTTGATCTATAAAAGATTTTACCTTTTGAATTTCATTCATGTCATTTCCACAAATAAAAATATCATCAACGTATAATAATATTATAATAAATGTGCATGTTCTAAAAATAAAAAGACAATAATCATTTGTAGATTGTTTGAATCCATATTCAATCAATCTACGTGTAAATCCATCATTCCATTGTCTCGAGGCTTGTTTAAGTCCATATAGACTTTTCAGTAATTTGCAAACTTTTTATGGTTCAATAGAATCAAGTCCTTAAAGTATATTCATATAGATATCTTTTTCTATAAATCCATGTAAAAATGCATTATTGACATCTACTTGATGTAGATGCCAACAATTTGCAGCAGCAAGACTTAAAACTATTTTTATAGTTATTGGTTTAGCTACAGGTGCAAAACTTTATGTAAAATCTAAACCTTCTTTTTGATGATAGGCTTTGGCAACTAACTTGGCCTTAGTTTATCAGTACTTCCATCTTGTTTAAATTTTGTTTTAAATATCAATTTGCATCCAATTATTTTTGCATTTTTAGGAAGATCAACAATTATCCATGTACCGTTTTTATTTAAGGCATTTAATTTAGAATTCATTGCTTCTCTCTAGCTAGGAATTGAATTAGTCTCTTTGAAAGATGTTGATTCATTAATTTCAATAATATTCATAAGGAATTCCTTATCTTTTATATTGATATTAGATACAAAAGGATAAGTTTTTGGTACATAATGAGATTTTGAAATGTTCATTATGTAATATTTGCTCCAAATAGGTTTTTCTTTTATTCAATCACTTTTCCTCGTATGATTTTTATTGTCAACTTCCATTTGTGGTTCAGTTAGATCAGATGTATGAATATCTATTTCAATTTCTGATTCATCAAAAATTCTTGATCATTTTCTGAATTTTCAGTATTTTTTTCATTCCTAAATTTTTCAGGATTGAGTTTTTCTGTTTGATTTTGTTTTGAGACAAACTTATTTGAGTTTTGAAAATTTTGAATTATTTTTCATATTAAAAAAATCCAGATAAGATGAAGTTTTTTCAATCTTATTATCTTCTTTTAAAATTTGATAAGGAAATATATTTTCATTGAAAATGACATCTCTAGATATGATAATTTTATCATTTTCAATATCATAAACTTTGAAAGCTTTTTGTTCATTTGGATGTCCTAAGAAAATACATTTTATAACTCTTAGGTCAAATTTGGTTTTGTTAGGGTGATTGTTTGAAACATAACATAAACACCCAAAAGTTTGAATTTCATCAAGAATTGGTTTATTTTTCTTCAAAATCTCATATGGAGATTTCCAATTGAGATTTTGGGTTGGCAATCTATTAATTAAATAAATTGCCATTAAAACAGAAAAACTCCAGAATTTCAGTGGCAAACAAGCTTGAAACATCAAAGCTCTTACCACTTCTAATAAGTGTCTATGTTTTCTCTCAACCACCCCGTCTGGTTGGGGTGTTTAAAAACAACTTTTCTAATGAATAATACCTAGTGATTTAAAAAGATTATTATAGTTAGTATTTATGAATTCTATCCCATTGTCTATTCTAAATTTTTTGATATTTGTATCAAATTGTGTTTTTATTTGTTTACAAAACTCATTTAAAATACAGTACACTTGACTTTTATTTTCCATTAGAAAAGTCCATGTCCATCTTCAATGGTCATCAACTAATGTTAGCATGTAATGAAAGTCAATATATGAGACCTCTTTATAACCCCATACATCATGTCACGGGCTCAGTCTTTTCACTGACGATCCATGCGGCACTAGTTACGATCTTCGCAAGAACTAGTAACTAGTCAGCCTTACTCGACGCAACACTCGGCGTTTAATAGAATTGACACAAGAATTCTAGAGATAGAGTAACTCTAACAAAGAGTAGTATTATATTACTCGAATACTTGGTGATTTACAATGTAATACCTCACAGGTATTTATAGGACTAATTCTAGTTGTTACATTGATTGTGCACTAATTTAGGGATTCCTTATAATTATCAATGAAGGACATTCCTAATCAAGGACATTCCTTTTATATGTCAATTAGTGATGCACTAATCAAGGAATTTCTTTTAACTCTCAATTAAATGCGCTAATCAAGGACCTTCCTTCCAGTCTAGAATCTTCATTGGGTTGGGCTTAAGAGGGCTTAAGCCTCCTCCTCTTCTTGGGCCAGGAAGATTGAGCCGTGACATTCTCCTTAAGCCTCCTCTTCCTGGGCCAGGAAGATTGGGCTGTGACATTCTCCCCCACTCAATCTGGCGACGTCCTCGTCGCTTCCTCCTTGTAGGCCTGGATGATGTCTCCACATGAGATAAAAGTTTTGAGCGACGTGCTGGCTTTCTAACCCGTTTCTTCTCTAAGAAAGGGCCTTCGTATTGCCTCACAAGCCCCTTATTAACTTTGGAAAATTGTCTCTCTTGATGGAGGAGAAGTTTTACTATCACTCGGTTTCCTCCGAACTCCAAGTGTCTTCTCTTCTTTTCCTCCAATTTCTTCATTCTTTTGGCGGTCTTGGCTATTTCGCACTTCTCTTTCTTGAATGGAAACTCCTCTGGTTGCCTCTTCAATTCCTCCAATTTGGGAGGTTTAATGCGATAAAGAACTGTCGCTGATGGTTTAGTACATTTGACTAACTCTTCTCTGATATCCACCACTCTCTTATGGTGGAGTTTCTCTGATACTCCAGTGGGCATTACATCGTGACCTTTCTCTAGTACAGTTGTAACTTCTGGATGTATCTTCTCTTTAGACGAAATTTTTTCATCTTCTTTCATAGTGACAAAAGATGATGGGTAGGTGTCCTCCGCATCTTTTGAGAGTTGCATGGCAGATAGGTGCATAGTTTCTCTTTTGCCCTCTCTTGTCAAAGGTATTGTGCGAGTATTACCTTGCTCTAGAATGTACATCATATTGGCAGAAGGGAGTAGGATGGAATTTACCTTGTCTAGGAACTCTATGCCGAGAACCATTTTGTAGTTATCCATGTCGATAATGGAGAAATCTAGAAGGCCGGTCCACTCCCCCAAGTTGATCTTTACATTACGAGCAACTCCATAAGTCGCACTTGGTGCCGAGTTGACTGCTTTAAGCCACCCTTTCTCTTTAGTGTACTTAATCCCCAGTCTTCTCGCCTCCTTTACCTTTAGAAAATTGTTGTTGGCTCACGTATCCAACAAAGCTTTAACCATGTGGTTTCTTACTCTAGTTTCCACAAATAGTCGTCCTTTCTTCGCGGACTTTGACTTATCAAACTTTGCTGTAACGGCACTAAGTAGGTTTAACGACCCCAATCGAGCTTCATCGTGAAGGCGTTCTTGCTCCTCCATCAATGCTGATAGTTTGTTCTTCATTGGGCACTCTCTTGCTTTGTGCGGCCCTTCACAAAAGAAACACTTTATCCGGGGTTTTTCTCCACGTTTCTCGTCCCGATCTCCTTTATCATTGGATTTGATAAACTTAACTGGGTCTTCATTGTTATGGAGATAGTCTCCACCATTTTCCCCATTGTCATTCCTCTCATAGGTCGACTTTGGTTTCTCTTGCCTTCTCATCTCGACAAGAGATTCAGCCACGGCAATTGCGGAGCTTAGATCTTGGACACTACGTCGTTCCAATTCCAACTTCGCCCACATTTGTAGACCATCAGTGAAGGCAAACAAGGATTCGTCGTCTGAGTAGTTAGGGATCTCAAGGAGAGTAGCGATGAACTCCTTGACATACTCCTTGATACTCCCTATTTGTGAGAGCCGCCGCAACTTGGCCCTTGCTTATCGAATAGCGTTTTCAGGATAGAACTGTCTCTTGAGTTCCTCCTTGAATTCACCACAGGTATTGATAGAACACGTACCTTTTTCAATGTCGCTACTCCTTCGCCTCCACCACAGCATCGCGGTGTCTTCTAGGTATGTCGTGGCAGTATCTATCTTCCTCGCCTCTTCTACTAGGCCGAGTGCTTTGAAATACTGGTCCAGACTCCATAAGAAGTTGTCGATCTCTTTCGCATTCCTCTCACCTAAATAAGCTTTAGGCCTTGGAATGTCTATCCTTATCGGATTTGGGACTCCTACAGGCGCGCGTCCGCACTCTTGCGCAACCGCCTTCTTGAGTAACGCCACATCATCTTCGGTATCTTGTAGCTTAGAAGTCATTACCTCGAGTTTCTCAGTCAAGGTCCTGATTTCACCAAGGAGGGTCTTCTCCACGATCTGAGCTTGCTCTTGACATTTGGACAAGCCTTCTTTCAGGGCACCTTGCATTCCTCCTCGGAGCTCGTCTCTCTCCTTCTCAAGCTCGACAATGCGTTCCTCTAGGTCCCCGTCATTATCTTGTCCGTACGCCACGGTGAGTTCTACCTTCTCCAACCTGGCGATAATGTCAACGATAGCGTCTCTTGATCTTTCTCTTTCTTTGGTAGCTTTGGTTCCTCCCGCCTGAACTTTGCGAGAGTTCCTACCATCTTCTCCGGTCCCGTGGGGAAGATTCTCTACTTCGTCCACGACCTTTGAATTTTCTTCTGATCTCTTCGTCATTTCAGCTCTGATACCAATTGTCACGGGCTTAGTCTTTTCACTGACGATCCGTGCGACACTAGTTACGATCTTCGCAAGAACTAGTAACTAGTCAGCCTTACTCGACGCAACACTCGGCGTTTAATAGAATTGAAACAAGAATTCTAGAGATAGAGTAACTCTTATAAAGAATAGTATTATATTACTCGAATACTTGGTGATTTACAATGTAATACCTCACAGGTATTTATAGGACTAATTCTAGCTGTTACATTGATTGTGCACTAATTTAGGGATTCCTTATAATTATCAATCAAGGACATTCCTAATCAAGGACATTCCTTTTATATGTCAATTAGTGATGCACTAATCAAAGAATTCTTTTTAACTCTCAATTAGATGCGCTAATCAAGGACCTTCCTTCTAGTCTAGAATCTTCATTGGGTTGGGCTTAAGAGGGCTTAAGCCTCCTCCTCTTCTTGGGCCAGGAAGATTGGGCCGTGACATTCTCCTTAAGCCTCCTCTTCCTGGGCCAGGAAGATTGGGCTGTGACATTCATGCATAAGTCAAAACAATTTTTGTTTGTGGTGATACTGTTTTGAAATGGCAACCTATGCATTTTAGATTTTTTACAAGCATCACATGGCTGAGAATTAAAAACAACATTCGGAAAAATCTTCTTGATTACAACATCAGAAGGATGACCCATTTTTATTATGAATTGTTTTAGAACATACTGAAACATTACAAACAAACTCAACATTATTCAAAATACTACTATCATCTAATAGAGAATCTAACAAATACAAGTCATTATAAAGTGATCCAGATGCTAGAATTGTATTCGAATTAAGGTCATGTATAGTACATTTTCTTTTATCAAAAACACATTCAATGTTTTTATG
This sequence comes from Impatiens glandulifera, assembly GCF_907164915.1. Taxonomy (NCBI): domain Eukaryota; kingdom Viridiplantae; phylum Streptophyta; class Magnoliopsida; order Ericales; family Balsaminaceae; genus Impatiens; species Impatiens glandulifera. The sequence goes on along the minus strand of NC_061866.1, from coordinate 19,708,452 downwards.
TTTTAAAAGTTTTGACATGGAAATCAAATTATATTGGAATTCTGGAACAAAAATACTTTTTCAAGAATTAATTCTTCTGTTAATTTTACTTTTCCTGCAAAATTAAAAAGTACATTTGTTCCATTTGGTAGGTTTATGAAATATATTTGGTTATATTTTTCAAATCAAACATAATCTCTTTTTCTTGACAAACATGGTTACTTGCACCAGTGTCAAAAATCCAAACTTGTTTTTCAACATAATTTTTTATTGTATTCATTATATTTTGTTTAGTTTTAAAAAACATTTTCTGTTTGAAAAGTATTAGTACAATACGTACATGTCTATCTTTTGAAGAAGATGTTCTATTCTTGTTTCCATTCTGCAATTGTCTCATCAACACGTCCAGTGATTGTATTGCTTCCATGAACACAACTTGATTATCAACTCTTCTAGGTTTGACCACTTCTAGATCAAATGGAGCTTCTACAATGTTCACCGATTTCTTTCCTTTGTAGTCTTTATTTTCTCAAAACCAATCTGGAAATCCAATAATTTGGAAACACCCTCCCTTCAAATGACCGCTCATTCTACAGTGTGTACATTGCAAATCATGTTTAGAAGTGTTTCCTCGATAATCCTTCAGATCTCATGTGTTGTTTCCTTTGTTGTTAAAATGTGATTCCCTTCTTGTGTTTTGTAGGACATAATAGAATGTCCTTAAGGTTTTTTCCCAACTTCATTGATTTGTCTTTGTCTTTGGACAGAAAGTAGTGCCGAATAGGCGCTGTCAATATTAGGGGGAAAATCCGAGTCCAAAATTTGGTTCCTCACAAAATCATATGAATCATTTAACCTAGTTAAGAATTGACTAAGACGTTTCTTGACGTCTTGTTCTTCAAATTGACTAGAAAGAATGGAACAAGGATTGATTATAACCTTGCATTTACATCGGGGTATTGGATTGATACTACAAAACTCATCCCACAATCTATACATCTTTGAGTGATATTTCTCTAGACTTGTGTTCCCTTGTTTCATAGTATTATTCTCTTTCTGTAACTGAAAAGAGTTTTATTCATTCTTTACCTGATACCTTTTCTTCAACCCTTCCCAGAGTTCCAAAGTGGTCTCCAAATGAATGAAGTCCTCCTTGATATTCTTCGCTAATGAGTTTAATATCCATGATCTCACTAATCAATCTTCTTTCGTCCATCGTTTACAATCGTTGTCATTATTAGGATAAGGAATTGCATTATCCACGAACCCTAATTTTGATTTCGCTGTTAAGACGATCCGAATGCTACGACTCCAACTAATATAATTTTCGCCAGTGAACGAAGTCATAAAAATCGGAACACCAGGGTTTTCATTAGCCCACACATCGAGCGGATCGTCTGCAAGCTTCATTACACGTTCTGTGTCTTTACCTCTCTGTTGTTTCTTCAATATGTAGGTAGAATTTCTGTCTTCTGATTCTTCTACCATCGCCTCTTCTTTTGATTAGTCGTCTAGCTATGATACCATGTCAAATTCCAAGATCTTGTTTTCTTAGAGAGTTTGAGAAGAGCAAGAGAATCTTAAATAGAGAAAGATAAATTGTAAAAACTTGGTGAATCCTACGGGCTCACCTCTTGTATATTAGAAATAGAATGATTGTATACATATTACATTTTAGCCATTCATTTATCTTCTATTAACTAAATAGAAGACTTAACTTATAAACTTATAACACTTATAACTGTATATAGACTTACAAATCCTAAACTCTATACAGACTCTATCATTAATTGGCATACCCATTTATACATAATATATATATATATATATATATATATATATATATATATATATATATATATATATATATATATATTCACACACAACTAACTAAGCTGGTGTGGCAATGATGTTGTTTTCCTGATTGACTAGAATTACTAATACTTCCATTTTGAATATAGAAGATGATTTAATTGCGCTTTCATTTCATAACGCTGGAGGAGGAGGTAAATGCATGAAACCTTGATTATTATTGTTCATCCTCTCATTCAGAAATTTAGGTTGGGTGGGGTCAACTGCCTTCTCTCCAACTATTACAACATTGTTAATATGCAACCCATTCCTACTTAGCACTTTCTAAGCATCTGCCCGATTCTGATAAAGAATGTTCATCCTGTTAGAATCCCGTGGACCAAGCACATGTTTTAGGATCTTTGTCAAACTCATTTCTTAATTACTTATCTAGATTAGCCAAAACCTCTTACTTAACATTTTACTTTTTCATCTCTATAAATCCTTTAAGAACAAAGGTAAAAGGTTTGACCCAATAATTTATAGATCGAAAATAACTTACTCACGTGCTCTAATTACATCCGTATATGCAGATTCATCAGTTTACCTCCTTTGATCCAGCTAGCTCACATTCAGTTAAGCCGCTTTCATGTTTGGATAAGTTATGTAGTGAATATGGTCAGTGTGCTAATAACAATAGTCAATGTGGATTTTGGTTTAGATATATAGACGGTAGTCAATCATCTGGCTACTATTTAGAAGATATATTGCAGTCTTCTTCGGCAAACACGTCTATTATTTTTGGGTAAGAATTAATTGATCGGAGAATCCTATTGTAGTTTGTAGGATTTTCTTTAGTCCTAAATTTATGATTCTAAACAATTACATATTAGATTTCCTTTCTTTCAGGCTTTAATCTATAATCTTATAGATCGATAATATCTAACATGGATGAATCACAATCCTAATACATAAATTTCTCTATATCCATAAGTTGATTAAACAAGCGGAAGCGTACCTGAATTCATGATGAAGATCTTTGAGTTTGGGTTTGCTCTTTCGATTCTACAGGCGGTTTTCTCCCTTCTTCTCTCTTACGATGGAGGTTAATGAGAAAATGAAAACTGGCGACTTGTGAATCGGGGAACCACAACCCTTTTATATTATATTATATTTATTTATTTATTTATTATTTAACGATCATAAATAATAAATAAATTCACGGTTTCTACACATAACCGTTCCGTACTATTAATTATATTAATTATGTGACTTATTCAATAAAAAAATAATAAATATTTAATGATCACTTTATTTTTATTGAATTCCAAATAAAAAAAACAGCCCAAACACATTATTTATATTTATTAGTCCAATAAATCTAACAATCTCCCACTTGGACAATATATATAATTACATGTGTTCATCTTTATGCGCAAATAATGTGGCTATCATAATTTAAAGTCACTCCAAATCAATCTCGTCCATTAATCATATCAACATTGAACCAAAGCGGTTTAATTACATTAGTTCGTAATTCAACCCATCAATGATCACGAATATCAATATAATTAAATGACATAGATCATAGTACGGATGTGTAGCATAGAAATGACATCCAGTGTGATCCATCATGTCAGCTTCTAACTGGTCCCTAATGAGATCAAAATTTTCCATAAACAGAGTGTAACAAAATTCTTTATTATCCATAAACTGCAGTAATCAATAAGTCTTTATAACATACATATATATAGAAACAAACTCCCACTAAATCTGAATATCTTCAAATAACATAACACCCATTTGAGCAGTATGCTCCAAAAAGACCTTGGGTGGTAATCCCTTAGTTAGCGGATCCGCAATCATAAAGTTTGTACCAATATGTTCTATATATAAATGACCACTCTGAACTCTTTCTTTAACAACTAGGAACATGATGTCAATGTGCTTTGACTTAGTTGAACTCCTATTGTTGTTCGAATAAATGACTGCTGATTTATTGTCACAGAATAACTTTAGTGGTCTTTCAATTCCTTTCACAATCTTTAGCCCAGTGACAAAATTCCGCAGTCACATTCCATGATTGGATGCCTCATGACATGCTATAAATTCAGCGGCCATAGTGGAAGAAGCAATGAGTGTTTGTTTAACACTTTTCCATGAGATTGCTCCTCCAGCAAGCATGAAGATATAACCTGAAGTGGATCTCCGATTGTCTTGGCATCCAGCAAAATCCGAATCTGAATATCCAACGATCTCCAGTTGGTCCGATTTATTATATGTGAGCATGTAGTCTTTAGTTCTTTTCAAATAACGCATAACCCGCTTGACTGCTACCCAGTGATCCATACCAGGGTTACTCAGATATCTGCCTAACATTCCGACAATGTATGCCAAATCTGGTCGAGTACAGACTTGTGCATACATCAAACTTCCTACTGCATATGCATAAGGAATTTTCTGCATTTCTTTAACTTCAAGATCATTCTTAGGACATTGTTGAAGATAAAATTTGTCTCCTTTAACAACGGGGGTGTTTCCTGATTTACAATCCTGCATGCCATATCTGTTTAGTACATTTTCAATGTAACTCTTTTGTGACAATCCAAGTATACCTCGAGAACGATCTCGATGTATCTGAATTCCTAATACAAAAGAGACATCACCAAGATCTTTCATTTCAAACTTAGTTTAAAGAAATCTTTTAGTTTCATGCAGTAAGCATGTATCATTGCTAGCGAGCAATATATCATCAACATATAAAATCAGAAAAATATGTCTGCTCCCACTAAATTTGTGGTATACACAATCATAAATTAAATTACTCTCAAAACCAAACGAGATAATAATTTCATGAAATTTGTGATACCATTGACGAGAAGCTTGCTTGAGACCATATATGGATTTCTTTAGTTTACAAACCATTTTGTTTGGATCTCCCACCACAAAATTTTTTGGTTGGTTCATAAAAATTGTTTCATCAATGTTTCCATTTAGAAACGCAGTCTTAACATCCATTTGGTGTAGTTCAAGATCAAAATGCGCCACTAATTCCATGATCGTCCTAAAAGAGTCCTTTGTTGAAACAGGGGAAAAGGTTTCTGTAAAATCAATACCTTCCCTCTGAGTGAAACCCTTTGCAACAAGACGTGCCTTATATCTTTCTACATCACCCTTTGAATCCTTTTTGGTTTTAAATATCCATTTACAACCAATAGGTTTCGCACCTTCAGGTAATGAGACTAGATCCCAAACGTCATTGTCTTCCATAGACTTAATTTCTTCATTCATGGCAATAATCCATTTATGAGAATTAGAACTATGCATTTCTTGATGTAAGTTGATAGGATCATCTTCCATCATTTCAACGCTATCCTCATGTTCTTGGAGAAATACAATATAGTCATCCGAAATAGCATTTTTCCTTTCTCTCGTGGATCTCCGTAATGGCATTTGTTCTTGAGGTTGTTGAGTTTGTTCTTCAGGAATGTTTACCTCATTTTCAATGGGAAGATTTGTATTATTGTCTTGAAGTTCTGGAATTGCTTCTTGATTAATATCATAAATAATTTCATGATTATCATCAGTAGCAATTATAGGAATTTGAACAAATTCCTCTTCAAATACAAATTCCTTAGTATTTCTCCCCTCAAACTCAATATCCTCAAAGAACACTGCATTTCCCGTCTCAAAAATAGTTCTGTTCGTGGGAACAAAAAACTTATAACCCCTTGATTTCTCAGAATATCCAATAAAGTAACAACTAACTGTTTTGGAGTCCAATTTCTTTTCATGAGGCTTATAAGGCCTTGCTTCTGCTGGACATCCCCATATATGAAAATACTTTAGGACTGGCTTTTTACCGGTCCAAAGCTCATAAGGAGTTTTAGTTGTTGCTTTAGTTGGAACTCTATTGAGAATATATGCTGTAGTTTTTATTGCTTCTCCCCAGAGAGATTCCGGTAAAGTAGAATGAGAAATCATGCTTCTTACCATATCTTTAAGAGTTCTGTTTCGTCTCTCAAATACACCATTCATGCGAGGAGAACCTGACATAGTGTATTGAGGTACAATTCCACATTCCTCTAGGAATTTAGCAAATGGTCCTGGACGTTGTTCTCCTGATCCATCATATCGACCATAGTATTCACCACCACGGTCAGATCTGATAGCTTTAATTCTTTTACCAAACTGATTTTCTACTTCAACTTTGTATGCCTTAAACACGTCCAGTGCTTGGGACTTCTCACTAATGAGATAAAGGTAGCCATATCTTAAATAATCATCTATGAACAAAATAAAATATCGTTGACCATTCCAAGAAGCCGTAGGGAGTGGCCCACAAATATCAGTATGAATGAGTTCTAAGACGTCTGTAGTTCTGTTGGCACCCAATTTCCTTACGTTTGTTTGCTTTCCCTTAATACATCCAATACAAACCTCAAAATTAGAAAAATCAAGAGAATCAAGAATTCCATCATTTACAAGCCTTTCAATTCTGTGTTTAGATATATGACCTAAACGCTTGTGCCAAATTGATGCAGAATTTTCAGTTGTTAATTTTCTTTTAGTACCGCGATTACTTGTATGCAAAGTTTCATTATATGAGGCAATTGTATCAAGTAAATATAGATTATCATAAACTGACAAAGAACCATTTGCAATAATATTTGAATTTAAAGAAATATTAAACTGACCATTTCCAAATGAACAATAATAGCCAAATTTATCCAAAACAGAAATAGAAACCAAATTCCGTCTAAAAGACGGTACAACAAAAGTGTCTTTCAAATCCAAATAAAAACCAGTTCTTAATAATAATCTAAAATTTCCAATAGCCTCAACTTCAACTGATTTGCCATTGCCCACAAAAATGAATCTTTCATCATCACTTGGCTTTCGGCAGCTCAGGCAACCCTGCATAGAAACACTAATGTGAGTAGTAGCACCAGAATCTACCCACCAAGTGTGACTCGGTACTGAAGTTAAATTAACCTCAGAGCAAACTAAAGTAAGAGATTCACCTTTCTTTGCACGCCATGCGTGATATTTAGTGCAGTCCCTCTTCAAGTGTGTGGATTGCCGACAAAAGAAACAACTAAATTCCTCATTTTCTTTAGTTTGTTGTTTCTTTTGCACGAGACCACCTGCAGCTTCTTTAGGGTTCTTCCTTTTATTCTTTTTATCTTTAAAATTACTTCCTGAAGCCAAATGAGCACTTTCAGTCCGATCTTGCTTCAATCTCTCTTCTTCTTGCACACAATATGAAATTAACTCATTAAGAGTCCATTTCTCCTTCTGACAGTTATAACTGACCTTAAACTGATTAAATTGTGCAGGAAGAGAGATCAAAACCAAATGCACGAGCAATTCATCAGAAAGCTCTAACTTTAGTGTTTTTAGTTTTGAATCAAGGTGAGACATTTCCATTATGTACTCCCTTATGTTTCCTTTTCCCTTATACTTCATTGAGGTCAAACTCGCAAGATGCGTGCTTGTTTCAGCCTTATCGTTTTTTGCAAAACGTTTCTCAATTTCCTCAATGAATTCCTTAGCATTAGTGACTTCAGAGATATCACCCCTAAACGTTTCTGGAATTCCTCGCTTAATGATCATTAGACACATGCGGTTTGATCTTTCCCATTTTTCAAGGTCCTATTTTTCAACAAGGGAACCTTGATCCGTAATAATGGATCGATCAATCCGAAGCGCAAGGTCTAGATCCAAACACCCGAGGATAATCAAAACATTATCCTTCCAATCTTTAAAGTTATTTCCATTCAGTATATGAATAGAATTGACATTGGCAGATATTGTAGATGCGGAAGCATTAACTGAAATTAAACAAAAAATACTATGAACACATTTTTTCACATCTTGATTAATAAATTCACATTGAGATTTTTCCATCAAAAAAAAAATATCTAGCACAACATTAATATTTAGTCTTTGGACAGAAATATTAACTTGTATGTGATATTTTGTGCAATGATCAAATACTGACAATAAATCCTGTCAAACAATGATTCTATCTTTGGATTGAATTATTGTTCACATGGAACCGAATAATCGTCACATATTCATCATCACAGGTACTTCTGTAATTCGACCCGACAATATTAATCTATCTTTGGACCGATATAATATCCGCATGAATTAAAGACGTACTTATCATTTAAAATCTATATACCGAATCAACATTCACAAGATAGATTACTTTGGTAATATGTTGTTTCAATTGATTAGTTAGAATAATAAACTCCTTAAATCTCAAAAGCCGAATTGAATTTATTAATTAAATTCTTAATTATTTTCTTAATATTATTTTATTTACGTGATAATATTATGAAAGAGATATATAACCCGTATATATATATATATATATTTTTAATATAATTCTTTAAAATATATATATATATATATAATTCTTTAATTATATTTTTTATGTTCCAAATAAATAAATATATATCACATAATAATTAACTATTTTATATATATTCAATAATATATATCGGTTACAGTTTCTGTAAATACATATATTTAATAATATATATATCCTTAATTATAGGTTATGTGATTTATTTATAATAAAATCTTTATTTATTAAATAAATAATTAAAATTTTTTAACTTTTCAAAACTTAATCTTTAATTTATTATTTAAATAATAACGGTTAGACTTAGTCCTGAATTAATTATTTATTTTAAAAAAAAATTAATAACCAGAATCGCAAACCCAAAAATCATTCTTCTTCAAATCATCATCTTTAGTACGATATCTTAATTCATGATTTAATCATAATATGATATCATAAAAAAAAAATCTTAATATTAACAAACTAACATAGAGATTGGCTCTGATACCAATTGTAGGATTTTCTTTAGTCCTAAATTCATGATTCTAAACAATTACATATTAGATTTCCTTTCTTTCAGGCTTTAATCTATAATCTTATAGATCGATAATATCTAACATGGATGAATCACAATCCTAATACGTAAATTTCTCTAAGTCCATAAGTTGATTAAACAAGCGGAAGCGTACCTGAATTCATGATGAAGATCTTTGAGTTTGGGTTTGCTCTTCCGATTCTACAAGCGGTTTTCTCCCTTCTTCTCTCTTACGATGGAGGTTAATGAGAAAATGAAAACTGGCGACTTGTGAATCGGGGAACCACAACCCTTTTATATTATATTATATTTATTTATTTATTTATTATTTAACCATCATAAATAATAAATAAATTGACGGTTTCTACACATAACCGTTCTGTACTATTAATTATATTAATTATGTGACTTATTCAATAAAAAAATAATAAATACTTAATGATCACTTTATTTTTATTGAATTCCAAATAAAAAAAACAGCCCAAACACATTATTTATATTTATTAGTACAATAAATCTAACATTCAACGGCCATAGTGGAAGAAGCAATGAGTGTTTGTTTAACACTTTTCCATGAGATTGCTCCTCCAGCAAGCATGAAGATATAACCTGAAGTGGATCTCCGACTGTCTTGGCATCCAGCAAATCCGAATCTGAATATCCAACGATCTCCAGTTGGTCCGATTTCTTATATGTGAGCATGTAGTCTTTAGTTCTTTTCAAATAACGCATAACCCGCTTGACTTTTACCCAGTGATCCATACCAGGGTTACTCAGATATCTGCCTAACATTCCGACAATGTATGCCAAATCTGGTCGAGTACAGACTTGTGCATACATCAAACTTCCTACTGCATATGCATAAGGAATTTTCTGCATTTCTTTAACTTCAAGATCATTTTTAGGACATTGTTGAAGACAAAATTTGTCTCTTTTAACAACGGGGGTGTTTCCTGATTTACAATCCTGCATGCCATATCTGTTTAGAAAAATGTAACTCTTTTGTGACAATCCAAGTATTTATTATTTTTTTATTGAATAAGTCACATAATTAATAGTACGGAACGGTTATGTGTAGAAACCGTCAATTTATTTATTATTTATGATGGTTAAATAATAAATAAATAAATAAATATAATATAATATAAAAAGATTGTGGTTCCCCGATTCACAAGTCTATTATTTTTGGGTAAGAATTAATTGATCGGAGAATCCTATTGTAGTTTTCTATCAAAATTAAGAATACTGCAATAAAGATGTTGAAAACCATATTATGAGTTTTTCGTTAAAAAATTTTAACTACAATTGTGAATTTGAATTTTACAGATTACTAATGCAATTTCTTCTCAGCATGCTACATTAATGATTTTTGATGGAGATCGTCATTGTTATAAATTACCCAACAGGTTCTTCTTTCACATATAGAAAGTGCTTATTACTTTTTATTTCATAATTTATAATTCTATATGCAATTGTGTAGTGGGGCTCAAATGTTTCCTCGGGTTGCATTTAGTTTTGAGGGCGGAGCATCAATGATATTGATGCCAAACAATTATCTTGTTATGTTAGTGAGTGAACATTTTCTATGCCCAATGGTTAATTAGAAATTGTATAACCTTTAACAATTTCAATAGTTCATTGCAAATCATTCACAATAATTTCTTTCTAATATTACATAAGGTTTGATTCGGAAAATTTACATGATCTTGTTTTCCTTGGTTTGCTCGTTGCCCTCACATAGTTGGGTGAGTCTGTTCTAGACCTCTTTAGCAGTATCGAATTCGATAATGTAGTTGAACATGCTGTCATCGAGAGATCTATACAGAACATCAAGAGCCATGTTGTTGAGGTTGTTCTGCCGTTTTTCATCAGCGGTCCAGTCAGCCTTCTCCTTATCAATCTTGATAGGACCTTCTGTCACAACACTCCACATGTCATCATGAAGAGAAGAAAGGTGAGCACGAACTCTTTTCTTCCATACAATGTAGTTTTCTCGATAGAAGGTTCGAATGGCTGTAGAACTAACATCTTTGGTTATGGTCGACATTTTTCAGGAAAGGCTTGAGAATAGAAACATGGCTCTGATACCAATTGATAGGATCGACATTATCGATAGAGACGGGGGTCTGGCTATTGATGAAGGCTTAAGAAAAATGGGTTGAAAGAAATCTTGTTAAGGATTTGATTCACTTTCTATTCTAGGCAAACACTTGTAAACACTTAAAACAGATTCAAGGCGAAATTGTTTACTTCGGTTTCAAGCTCAAGATGAAAGATGAAAAGATGACACAAATGAAAGAACACAACTGTTTATTTATGGATGTTCGAAGAAACTCCCCTACGTCACCCCTTCTTCCAACTACCGGAAGGATTCACTATAATATAATTAGAATCAAATACAGTTTGCACACACTTAGCTCACTATTGAATAGAACACACTCTGTTCAATTTATAAGATTAAGAATATCACTAAGCTAAATGTGTTTTTGATTCTAGCTCTCTCTTGATTCACACACAGTACAATCAGGAAAGCAGCTTCACAATATAAGGCTTGATTTCTCTCTCTAGAATAACAAGCAAGATGATCGAGTAAAAATGCTTATCAGTTGGACAAATTGTCCGTTGTCCTTGAGATTTGATAAATACTGGCCAGATACTAACGGTCGAATCGTTTAGAATGATACGTGGCAGTCTTCCATTGGAAAGCCTCCATTGTATACAACAGGTTCTGAGCACAAGGATTGTGGCTGTACGCCAATGGTAGTGCGCCGAATATTCCATCAGAGATGTACCTGCAAAACAAGTAATATGAGGAAAATTATCTTACGTGACATTCGTTGGTTGGTTACATATAGCTATTGTACTGATCTTCACTAGAAAGTGGAGCAGGAGTAGGGTACATCTATAACACATGGGTAAGCGGGTGCTAGCTTCAAGTATACTACTTAAGCTGAGTATTAGACGTATTTCAGTTACACGGATTGTGAAAACCAGTCTAATGAAATTAAACATCCCCGTCTAATAACAGAGTCCATTAGACCGCCTAGTCTAATGGAATTAGACTTACGTCTAATTACAGTCACTTCAGACTAATCTGAAGGAGTTAGACTCACGTCTAACTTTCACCAATTAGACTACATGTCTAATTGTTCAATAACCCTTAGACTGTACGTCTAACTCCATTGAGTTAGACTGCACGTCTAATTCCGGTTCTACCTCAGACTTGTCTGAAGGAGTTAGACTTACGTCTAACTTTCACTAATTAGACAACACGTTTAATCATTCACTAACCATTAGACTACACGTCTGACTCCACTGAGTTAGACTACACATCTAATTCTAGTTCTACCTCAGACTTGTCTGAAGGAGTTAGACTTACGTCTAACTTTCACAATCCATTAGACTGCACGTCTAACTCCACTGAGTTAGACTGCACGTCTAATTCAGTATACATTAGAATACACGTCTAATTTTCTCATTCCAATAGACTGCACGTCTAACTTCGCTGAGTTAGACTGCACGTTTAATTCCAAATATATTAGACTGCACGTCTAACTCCGCTGAGTTAGACTGCACGTCTAATTCCAAGATCTATTAGACTGCACGTCTAACTCCGCTGAGTTAGATTACACGTCTAATTCCGAGATCTATTAGACTGCACGTCTAACTCCGCTAAGTTTGACTACACGTCCAATTCTGTGCATTCATTAGACTGCACGTCTAACTCCGTTGAGTTAGACTGCATGTCTAATTCTTTGCATCTGATGCCAAAATCGGTAAAGTGACCCTCATTAGAGCCAAGTCTTATGAAATATGATTTCGATACACATGCATCAAAACGCATAAATCATTTCATCATCAAAATTCCAATGGTCAAATTATTTCAACACTTAGTCAAGATAATTTGACCCAACAATCCCAAAATAGATTAAGATAAATTAGTGTAATTTAAAATAAAATATTTTTAAAAAAAATACTTATTTTAAAATAAAATATCCGTTTTACTTAGAATATATAAAAATATAAAAAAAATTGTCCAAAAATGATTTATAATGTATTGAGATGATTTTTACTTATTAAAAACAAATACAACCTTACATAAAATAAAAAAATATGGTAAATAATATTCGAATGAGGTTTGCGATAATTTTGTTGAGAAAACTTATATATTACAAAACTAATCTTAGATTAGATTAAATTAATTGAAATACATATGAATTAATGTATTTTAAAAAATAATAATATCAAAAAATAGATTAAGAAAAATCAGTTAAATTTCAAATACAATAAAATTATATTTTAACCTAAAAAACTCTTATTTTAAAATAAAAAACCAAGTTTTTTTAGAATATCTAAAAATAAAAAAATTCGTAAAAAATAATTTATAATACACTAAGATTATTTTTACTTTTTAAAAACAAATACAATCTAAAATAAAATAATAAAATATGGTAAATAATTTTTAATAAAGTTAGACATAGTTTTTATTCGGTTCAAATAATTTTTATATTAGAAACTAATCTTAGTTTAGATTAACATAAATAAAAATTAATATAATTAGAAAAATAATCACACGAAATATACCAAATTAAATTGAGAAAAATTATAATAATTTTAAATAAAATAAGATTATATTTTAACACGAAAAATAGTTATTTTAAAATAAAATACTCGTTTAATTATAATATCTAAAACTAAAACAATTAGCCACAAAATAATTTATAATCTATTGAGATGATTTTTACTCATTAAAAACAAATAAAACCCTACATAAAATAATACAATATAGTAAATAATATTCGAATAAGGTTTGCGATAATTTATATTTGGTTGAGATAACTTTTATATTATAAAACTAATCTTAGTTTATATTAAATTAAATGAAATAAATAAAAATTAATGTAATTTGAAATAAAATCACACTAAATATCTCAAAAATAGATAAAGATAAATTAGTGTAATTTAAAATAAAATAATATTATATTTAAAAAAAATACTTATTTAAAAATAAAATAACCGTTTTACTTAGAATATATGAAAATAAAAAAATTTGTCAAAATATGATTTATAATGTATTGAGATATTTTTTACTTATTAAAAACAAAAACAACCTTACATAAAATAAAAAAAATATGGTAAATAATATTCGAATGAGGTTTGCGATAATTTTGTTTAGAAAACTTATATATTACAAAACTAATCTTAGTTTAGATTAAACTAATTGAAATAAATATGAATTAATGTATTTAACAAAATAATGGGAAGAAATATCAAAAAATAGATTAAGAAAAATCAGTTTAATTTCAAAGACAATAAAATTATATTTTAACCTAAAAAATTCTTATTTTAAAATAAAAAACCAAGTTTTTTTAGAATATCTGAAAATAAAAAAATTCGTCAAAAATTATTTATAATTCACTAAGATTATTTTTACTTATTAAAAACAAATACAATCTAAAATAAAATAATAAAATTTGATAAATAATTTTTGAATAAAGTTAGACATAATTTTTATTGTTCAGATAATTTTTATATTAGAAACTAATCTTAGTTTAGATTAACATAAATAACATAAATAAAAATTAATATAATTAGAAAAATAATCACACGAAATATACCAAATTAAATTGAGAAAAATTAGAGTAATTTTAAATAAAATAAGATTATATTTTAACACAAAAAAATAGTTATTTTAAAATAAAATACTCGTTTAATTAGAATATCTAAAACTAAAAAAAAATTAGCCACAAAATAATTTATAATCTATTAAGATGATTTTTACTCATTAAAAACAAATACAACCATACATAAAATAATACAATATAGTGAATAATATTCGAATAAGGTTTGCGATAATTTATATTTGGTTTAGATAACTTTTATATTATAAAACTAATCTTAGTTTATATTAAATGAAATGAAATAAATAAAAATTAATGTAATTTGAAATAAAATCACACTAAATATCCCAAAAATAGATAAAGATAAATTAGTGTAATTTAAAATAAAATAATATTATATTTAAAAAAAATACTTATTTAAAAATAAAATAACCGTTTTACTTAGAATATATGAAAATAAAAAAATTTGTCAAAAAATGACTTATAATGTATTGATATGATTTTTACTTATTAAAAACAAATACAACCTTAAATAAAATAATAACATATAGTAAATAATATTCGAATAAGATTTGCGATAATTTTGTTGAGAAAACTTATATATTACAAAACTAATCTTATTTTAGATTAAATTAATTGAAATAAATAAGAATTAATGTATTTTGAAAAATAATCACACGATATATCCAAAAATAGATTAAGAAAAATAAATTTAATTTCAAATACAATAAGATTATATTTTAACTTAAAAAAAACTCTTATTTTAAAATATAAAAAAAAAAACCAGCTTTTTAGAATATCTAACAATAAAATAATTCATCACAAAATGATTTATAATACATTCAGATGATTTTTACTTACTAAAAACAAATACAATCTAAAATAAAATAATAAAAAATGTTAAATAATATTCTAATAAAGTAAGCAATATTTTATATTCGGTTCAGATAACTTTTATATTAGAAACTAATCTTAGTTTAGATTAACATAAATGAAATAAATAAAAATTAATGCAATTAGAAAAATAATTAACGAAATATACCAAATTAAATTGCGAAAAATTAGAGTATTTTTAAATACAATAAGATTATATTTTAATACAAAAATACTATTATTTTAATTAAAATACCCGTTGACTTAGAATATTTGAAAATAAAAAATTCTCCACAAGATGATTTATAATGTATTGAGATGATTTTTACTTAATAAAAACAAATACAACCATACATAAAATAATACAATTTAGTAAATAATATTCGTATAAGGTTTGCGATAATTTATATTTGGTTGAGATAACTTTTATATTATAAAACTTATCATAGTTTAGATTAAATTAAATGACATAAATAAAAATTAATTTAATTTGAAATAAAATAACACGAAATATCCGAAAATAGATTAAGATAAATCAGTGTAAATTCAAATACAATAATATTATATTTAAAAAAAAATACTTATTTTAAAATAAAATAGACATTTTACTTAGAATATATGAAAATAAAATTTATTGTCAAAATATAATTTATGATGTATTGAGATGATGTTTACTTATTAAAAATAAATACAACCTTACATAAAATAATAAAATATGGCAAATAATATTCGAATAAGGTTTGCATTAATTTATATTTTGTTGATAAAACTTTTATATAATAAAACTATTCTTAGTTTAGATAATTAATTGAAATAAATAAAAATTAATGTATTTTAAAAAATAATTACACGAAATATCCAATAATAGATTAAGAAAAATCAATTAAATCTTAAATACAATAAGATTATATTTTAACGTAAAACAAATCTTATTTTAAAATAAAAAAACCAGTTTTCTTAGAATATCTGAAAATAAAAAAATTCGTCACAAAATAATTTATAATACATTAAGATGATTTTTACTTATTAAAAATAAAAACAATCTAAAATAAAATAATAGAATATTTTAAATAATATTTGAATAAAGTTAATGATAATTTCTATTCGGTTCAGATAAATTTTATATTAGAAACTAATCTACGTTTAGATTAACATAAATGAAATAAATAAAAATTAATGTAATTAGAAAAATAATCACACGAAATATACCAAATTAAATTTAGAAAAATTAGAGTATTTTTAAATACAATAAGAGTATATTTTAACACAAAAAACTATTATTTTAAAAAAAAATATCCGTTAACTTAGAATATCTTAGAATATCTGAAAATAAAAAAATTCGCCACAAAATGATTTGTAATGTATTGAGATAATTTTTACTTAATAAAAAAAATACAACCATACATATAATAATACAATATAGTAAATAATATTGGAATAAGGTTTGCGGTAATTTATATTTGATTAAGATAACTTTTATATTATAAAATTAATACTAGTTTATATTAAATTAAATGAAATAAATAAAAATTAACGTAATTTGAAATAAAATTACATGAAATATCCAAAAATAGATTAAGATAAATCATTGTAATTTTAAATATAATAATATTATATTTTAAAACCAAAAAAATACTTATTTTAAAATAAAATAGACATTTTACTTAGAATATATGAAAATAGTTTGTTTTCTTTTTTTTGTCAAAACATGATTTATAATGTATTGAGATGATGTTTTCTTATTAAAAAATATACAATCTTCCATAAAATAATAAAATATGGTAAGAATATTCAAAATAAGGTTTGCGATAATATATATTTTGTAGAGAAAACTTTTATATTAAAAAACTAATCTTAGTTTAAATTAAATTAATTGAAATAAATAATAATTAATGTATTTTGAAAAATAATCACACGAAATATCCAAAAATAGATTAAAAAAAATCAGTTTAATTTCAAATTCAATAAGATTAGATTTTAACCTAAATTAACACTTATTTTAAAATAAAAACCCGGTTTACTTAGAATATCTGAAAATAAAAAAATTATTCACAAAATAATTTATAATACATTTAGATAATTTTTACTTATTAAAAACAAATAAAATTTAAAATAAAATGATAAAATTTGATAAATAATATTCGAATAAAGTTAGCGATAATTTCTATTTGGTTCAAATAACTTTTATATTACAAACTAATCTTATTTTAGATTAACATAAATAAAATTAATGTAATAACATAGAGTATTTTTAAATATAATAAGATTATATTTTAACAAAAAAAAACTATTATTTTAAAATAAAATACCAGTTACTTAGAATATCTGGAAAAAAAATCGCCACAAAATGATTTATAATATATTGAGATGATATTTACTTAATAAAAACAAATACAACCATACATAAAATAATACAATATAATAAATAATATTCTAATAAGATTTGCGATAATTTATATTTGGTTGAAATAAATTTTATATTATAAAACTAATCTTAGTTTAGATTAAATTAATTTAAATATATAAAAATTAATGTAATTTGAAATAAAATTACATGAAATATTTCAAAATAGATTAAGAAAAATCAGTGTAATTTTCAAATAAAATAATATAATATTTTAAACCAAAAAAATACTTATTTTAAAATAAAATAGCCATTTTACTTAGAATATATGAAAATAAAAGAAATTGTCAAAAAATTGTTGGGTCAAATTAGTTTGACTAACGTTATTTTAATAATGTATTAGTAAAACTCAAATTAAGAATGAAGTTAAGTCGTCTAATTGTTCTTGTGCAGGTGCATTAAGACTATGCTAAAATAGACATGGATTGAAACAGGATTAGACGTGTTGTGAATTAAACGTGCAGTCTAACCGACGTAGTTAAACATGCAGTCTAACAGACGTAGTTAGACGTGCAGTCTAATAGATACGTAGTTAGACGTGTAGTCTAACAGATACGTAGTTAGACGTGCAGTCTAAAAGATACATAGTTAGACGTACAGTCTAACAAACGTAGTTAGACGTGCAGTCTAACAAACGTAGTTAGAAGCGTAGTCTACCAAATATGTAGTTAGACATGTAGTCTAACAGACGTAGTTAGACGTACAGTATAATAGATACATAGTTAGATGTGTAGTCTAATAGATACGAAGTTAAACGTGTAGTCTAACAGACGTAGTTAGACTTGCAGTCTAACACAGATGTAGTTAGACGTGCAGTCTAACAGATGCGTAGTTAGACGTGCAGTCTAACAAACGTAGTTAGACGTGCAGTCTAACAAATACGTAGTTAGACGTGTAGTCTAACAGATACGTAGTTAAACGTGCAGTCTAACAGATACGTAGTTAGACGTGTAGTCTAACATATACGTAGTTAGACGTGTCGTCTAAAAGATACGTAGTTAGACATGCAGTCTAACAAATACGTAATTAGACGTACAGTCTAACAGATGCGTAGTTAGACATGAATTCTAACAAACGTAATTAAACGTGCAATCTAACAGATATGTACTTAGACGTGTAGTCTAACAGATGTAGTTAGACGTGTAGTATAACTCCATTAAACTTGGTGGTCTAATGGATCTCGTTATTAGAAATTGACGTGTAACTCCCTTAGACTTGGTAGTCTAATGGAGCACGTCTAATGCCTCGCTTCAACAGCTGTTTGAAGTTAGCATACGTCTACCCAGGATAAACTAGTTTTACGCTACTCATGCTCCACTCATCCGTGCATTCTGGTACACTAACTATTTGTATCCAATGAATGAACGCCACGTACGCGAATATTCCTCCCACTACTTGTTCAGTAAAGGATAGTTCCAGAAGAATATCCGTTGCACTACTAGTTTTGTATGGCCAAGATCCATGTGCACAGAGCCTGTTGTACTCTTGTACTATGTAGGCTTTCCAATGGGCGTTTTCTACGTGTCCATCTAGAAGATTCGTCCGTTGATGTCCTTACTATATATATAGATCATCAAGGACAACGGTCGAGGTACCAGTCTTACCTGCCTTACCTACTATCAATCTTACTTGCCTATACTCTTCCACTTACTGATTTATACATCATCTTCAAGTTTAAGAGAGAGAATAAAAAATTGTCTTAGCTGAGAGATATTCTTAATCATATTGTAAGTTGAACAGAGTTTGTTCTGTTCAATAGAGTGTTAGCTAGCCAGTACACTGTAATTGATTCAAAGAAGTATAGTGAAATCCATCCGGTTGTTGGAAGAAAGGGTGACGTTTGAGAGTTTTCTTCTAACATCCATAAACAACTTGCTGTGTTCTTTACATTCTGTCTTTCCCTCTTACATTAGTTCAAAGCTTCAAACCTGAGCAAACAGTTCCGCACTTGAATCGCTTCAAGAGTTTGCAAGGATTTGTAAAGAATAGAAAGTGATATTAATCTGTAACATTATTTTTATCAAACCATTTTCTAGAAGTTGTCATCAATAGTTAGACCACCATCTCTATTGAATACACCCATCATATCAATTGATATCAGATCTTTGTTTTCTATTCTCAAGCATCAAGAACTTGAATAATGTCTGTCATCAACCAAATTTCTGTGCTCTCAAAATAAAACTATGATTATTGGATGATGATAATGCAAGCTAATTTGGCTGCCCTTGACTATGACATGTGGAATGTCATCACTAATGGTCCAATAAAGATTGAAAAGCCAAGATGTAGTTGGACGACTGAAGATAAAATGATGAACAACCTGGATAATGTTTCCAAAGACATATTGTTTAAGTTGATCAACATGAACATATTTAGTGAAATTAAGTCATGCTCCTCTGCTAAAGAAATCTGGGAGTTGTTTTTTTCAAATTTATGGCAATAATGTTCAAATAAAGAAAAACCGAACTGAGTAGAAGGTTCTTGTAAGTGTTGAAAACAAGTCAAAGTGGGCTGATAGTGACTTAGATGATTCACCTAACGATAACGAGAATGAAGTCGCCACATGCTTAATGACAAATGATCAACCTAAGGTATTTGATTTCTCTTCAGAAGATTTTACTCGAGATGATTTAACTTATGCACTCAATGACATGGTCATTGAGTACAAGAAGTTATAAGACTCATTCAATGAAATGAAATTAAAATATGAACCTGATAACTCTTCTTCATCTCAAGTTTCTAAACTAATATTTTCAAAAAGCAAAGTAGCTGAGATCTCATCTGAGAATGAGATGCTCAAAGAAAAGGTTGAGGACATATCTTTTGAAAACAGGCGGTTCAAGTATGCGGTCATTTCATGGACAAAATCTGGAGACGATGTTAGACAGCAAATTCATATGCTGAGGCCTACCGAATGCAAATCTGGTTTAGGATTTGACAGCAATGACTCATACCACTAATGTAAAAAGTTAAACCCAGAAAATGACAAGTTTAAGTCTATAAACTTTGTCAAAGGGATCTTAACATATAATGGAACTGACTTAAGATGTGAGAAGGTAATCTTGAAGGATGACATTATTTATGTTCTGCCGACTGTTAGTTGGCTAAAAAGTAGGAAGAAAATAGCCAGCAAGTCTGGAAAACTAAAACCTGACAAGAAGTCAATGATTTTTAAATCAAAACCATCCTCCAAGGTTAAGGGATCAACTACTAGTAGGAAAATGTCTATTAAGCCTAAATCAAACGCACCGATCACAACGCAATATGGGAAATCCATAAAAATAATCAAATATGGATACCCAAGGGACTGATTGATCAAGGACCCAAGTGAATATGGGTACCAAAGGTATAAATATTTCTCTATGTAGGTGACACAGGAATGTTGCAGAAATGAAGCTTGGAGCATACTCTTCAAAGGACCTCAAAATATTTCTTTATTCTTTTTGTACATGCATAAATTGAGAGGGAAATTTATTGTATAAATAAAGATGCACGCAGACTAAAACTTTAATCGCTCTATTAGACGAGGACATCTAAAAGGAAAAGCAAGTACTTAGACGTATTCTTACTCACACATTCTATGCCTCTAGGTTGAATTGTCTTGGTTGATAACCTGCGCGGTTAGATGTTGAAGTCTAATAGACGTTGAGATGTTTATAAGACAAGATCAATTGGATGCTCATGTCTAACCAAACACACGTCTAATACGTGCCTCATGCGTAATTAGACGTCGATGTCTAATAGAAGTTTAGACATCTATAAGACAAGTAATTAGACACTTGCGTCTAATAGAACCATGCGTCTAATAGACGCTTAATCCAAATAGATTGTAGAAGTAAGAGAAACGTCTAACTACATGTGCTATTAGACGCTTCATTTTCAGAAACTGATTAAGGACAGTTGTCCTTTATGCGGTGTCATCTAAGTTTCCCGCTCAAACATTAAAACAGTCATTTTCGAATAACATGAAAACACGTGTCTTTCAAGTTAAAAGAGAATGACTGATATGTTGGGTCAAATTATTTTGACTAAGTGTTGAAATAATTTATCCCCTGATATTTTGATGATGAAATAATGTATGAGTTTTGATATAGGTGTATTAAGACAAACATGTCTTCAGACTTGGATCTAATGAGGACCATTAGACCGATTTTGATCTCCATTCGCATAGAATTAGACGCTTAGTCTAACTCAACGGAGTTAGACGGGGCAGTCTAATAGACGCATGAATTAGATGTGAGTCTAATGGATTAGACGTACAGTCTAACTCATCGGAGTTTGACGTGTAAGTCTAATAGACGTGTAAAGAATTAGACGGGTAGTCTAATGAATACACGGAATTAGACGTAAGTCTAATAGAATTAGACGTACAGTCTAACTCATCGGAGTTAGACGTGTAAGTTTAATAGACGTGTAAAGAATTAGACGGGTAGTCTAATGAATACACGGAATTAGACGTAAGTCTAATAGAATTAGACGTACAACTTAACTCATCGGAGTTAGACGTATAAGTCTAATAAACGTGTAAAGAATTAGACGGGTAGTCTAATGAATACACGAAATTAGACGTAAGTCTAATAGAATTAGACGTACAGTCTAACTCATCGGAATTAGACGTGTAAGTGTAATAGACGTAAAGAATTAGACGAATGGTCTAATGAATACGCGGAATTAGACGTGGTAGTCTAACTCAGTGGAGTTAGACGTACCGGTCTAATGGTTATCATTATTAGACGGGTTGTCTAATTAATTGAAAGTTAGACGTAGGTCTAACTCCTTCAGATTAGTCTGAGGTAGAACCGGAATTAGACGTGGTAGTCTAACTCAGTGGTGTTAGACGTACTAGTCTAATGGTTACGTAATAATTAGACGGGTTGTCTAATTAATTGAAAGTTAGACGTGGGTCTAACTCCTTCAGATTAGTCTGAGGTAGAACCGGAATTAGACGTGGTAGTCTAACTCAGTGGAGTTAGACGTACCCATCTAATGGTTATTGGTATTAGACGCGAGTCTAATTATATTAGACCAGACGGTCTAATAGACGCTTTTCATTAGAAGGAGTTGACTTATTTCATTAGACTTATTTCTCCAAATCCGTCTAACTGAAATACGTCTAATACTCTGTTCAAGCAGTACGCTTGAATCTAGCATTTCTCCTACCCACGTGCTATAGCTGTACCCTACTCCTGCTCCACTTTCTTGTGAAGATTAGTACAACAGCTATATGCATCCAATCAAGGAATGCCACGTAAGAGAATTTTCCTCACATTACCCGTTTTGCAGGTACATCCCTGATGGAATATTCGGCGCACTACCAGTTCGGTACGGCCACGATCCTTGTGCTCAGAACCTGCTGTGTAAAATGAAGGCTTTCCAATAGAAGAGCGCCACGTATCATTCTTGAAGATTCAACCGTTAGCTCCTGATTAGTATTTAACCAATCCTTAGAGCAACGGACGAAGCACCGTACGAGCAACCTAGCTAATTTCTGAACGACCAAGCATTCTGATTTTGCAGAGAGAGACTTCTCAATCATCTTGCTTACTAAACCCATTCTTGAAGCTTCTTTTTGATTGTACTGTGTGTAAATCAAGAGAGAGAGCTAGAATCAAAACACCATTAGTTGAGCAATATTCTTCATTCTCTTGTAATTGAACAGAAAGTGTTCTGTTCAATATTGAGCTAAGTGTGTGTGTAAACTGTATTTGATTCTCATCATATAGTGAATCCTTCCGGTGGTTGGAAGAAGGGGTGACGTAGGAGAGTTTCTCGGAACATCCATAAACAAACTATTGTGTTCTTCATTTTCTGTCATATTTTCATATTTTATCTTGTGCTTCAAACCCAAGTAAACAATTCCGCCGTGAATCTGTTTCAAGTGTTTACACAAGTTTGCGTAGAAAAGAAAGCGAATTAAATCCTTAACAGGATTTCTTTCAAACCGTTTTTCATAAGCCTTCATCCTTAGCCAGACCCCCGTCTCTAACGATAAAGACGATCCTATCAATATACCCTTAAATTAATGATGACGATCTTTGAGAAAAGGTGTTTAACAATAATTAGTGGGACGTACTTTTGTGTAAAGTGACGGTTAAGCCATGCGACCTTTCGAAGTCTATGTAAGGACATATTGCATGCGATTGAAAGTTTTACGCTCACAAATTTCTTAATAACCCTAGCTTTCTCTAACTTCTCTCTTAAGAATCATGTTCATCTTCTCCATCCTTTCTTTAATGGCTAACAAGAATATTACCCGTGGTCACAACACTCTACAGGTGGATTTCGCCTCGGTGTACTCTTTCGATCAACAAGACGTGGTTGATATGTTCCGATCCTTGTAGTATTCCGGCCTTAGAAAGTATCTCGACGGTCCATTTATATTCCATGAGAAGGAAGTTCGGGAATTCTTCAAGTCGACGATCTTGGTTGGAGATTCCATTTCAGCGACTATGAACGAGACGGCTCTTTCTTTTGATGAATCGGCTTATACAGAGTTATTTGAACTTCCATCAGAGGGTCACACTTTTAATCTCCATCTTCTAGCACAAACCATCACGGAGATGAAGACTGCTTTCTCAATCGACGGTTCGGAAAAAAGCTGAATGGGAATAAGAAAGTTCTAAAGCCGCATTTCATTCTTTTGAACGACATAGTATGAAAGGCTCTTCAAGGCAGAGCAGGTTCTTTTCACCTATATAGTCAGGATTGCTTTGACTATATGACGAATATTTCAAAGGGCATTCAAGTCAAATGGGCTTCTACGCTCTTTTCTAATCTTTGTGAGTCGATTCGGTCTAAGAACAATGAGAGTGTGGGATACGCCGCCCAACTCATCCGGTTTCTGAAATATTTGGGGGTTCATATGGGAGAGGGTGAGGCTATTAATGCTAGTCGTGTTTTCACCACTTTCATTGTTTCTAACATTCTCACAAGTCTGAAGAACTCAAAGGAGTCTTTCACTGGCTCGTCTAGCCAAAAGACGGGTTACAAATCTATCACTCGGTCCAAACAACCAACTAACTCTAATCTTTCTACGGGGGCTAAAAGAGCTAGAACTATTATTGAATTTGAGGCTATTTCCAACAGCGAAAATAGCTCTTTAAAGAAAGATTCTGGAGTGGTTGACTCCAGAGCAAAGCAAGGTCCTCCTCCCTTTGCAGCTATCTTTATTACTTTGTTTACTCCATCCCCTAGCCGGTTGAAGAAGCCATCTAAGTCATCCGTCTCAAAAGGTGATCAATTAAAGGCGTATAGGGCGTCTAAGTCATCCAAGACATCTTCCAAGGTAATTTCCCCTCCTTCTCTGGCCGAAGTGTCTATCTTTAGTCTTCCTGTGTTGGAACAAGCTGTCGGGCCAACCGTTGAACCAGTTGGTCCATTAAATGTATTGACATGATTCAATCTTATGTTCTTCCAAAAGAACCTTTAGCTGCTGAAGCTACTGCTATTATTGAAACAGAGCAGGGTGTTGTTCCAACCCCTGTTATGTAGTATTGTCCGAACAGGCTCCCATTCTGCAAATATCGAGCATCCTGTTTTTCGTGACCTTACTATCAATCACGATATAAATCCCACAATAATAGTTTCGTAGAATAGATAAAGAAGAACAGAATGAGAACATAATAGGTAGAAGAACAGATTGAATAGAAGAATAGATTGATAAAAGAAACATAATGAATAGAAGAACAGACTGAATAGAAATTGGGAGTTTATTAGAGTTAGGGTTACCAGGAGCGACGACTCTGGTAATTAGAAAGAGAAAATATAACAATTTAGAATACCAAAAATATAATCCCTCTCCTTACAATTCTATCCTTATTTATAGACTAACAAATTATAAAATAACCCTTAAAAGATATAACTACGTCAATTTCAACCCTCAGTAATTTTGAAAATAGAATCCTCATCTTTGGAAATAGCATCCTCATCTTTGGAAATAGAATCCTCATTGTTTTGAATATTAGATTCACAACATCCCCTTCCCCTTAAGAACTTCCTTGCCCTTTTCGAACGTGGCTTCTAGATCGGAAACTGTTTACAAAATTCAGGATTTTGGGCTAATAACAGAGTTGTAGACTCAGCATTCATAAAAAATAGTTGACCCCCAAAACAATCGTCACCCTTCTTCACATTACGAGCTACGTCGTCCCCTGTCATTAAATAAAAGGAACTGCCTTGTTTATCACCCGACAGTCGAATCTTCTCACCTGATAACCTAACTTTCATAACTCTCGTCTCGAAATCAAGGCTCACTTGTCCATATTTAATCATCCAATCAACTCCAAAACCATATCATAACCTCCCAACTTGATCGTTCGGAAGTCTAGTAGAAAATCATGACTCTGCATTTTCCAAGCCAAACTTGTGCATAAGAATCGACTAAATAGTCTGCCTCCGCCTGCAATAGTCACCCCCATAGGCATTGTTTCCTTTAGAACACAACCCAACTGAAATGTAGTACCCTCATCAATAAACGATTGCGTACTGCCACTATCAATTAATATAGTGATTTTCCTTTTCTTGAGCTGCCCAAGAATCTTGAGCGTAGCATTATTAGCACTCCCATTAAGAGCGTGCATTGAAATCGAACCCCCGTCGTTAACTCCTTTGACTCTAGCCTCCTCTTTAGCCTGAAGACAGTCATCATAGATATATTCGGCTTTTGACTCCTCTTTAGCTTTAAAACAGTCATCTATCTCGTCTTCCATTACTTCAATATTGAATAACTGATGACGATTGGGGCAAACGTGATCTTTGGAATATTTTCCGTCACACTTGAAACAAATACCTTTAGCACGTTTTTCTCTCATTTCTGCAAACGTGAGATCTCTAACTGGTATTTCAGTAGTATTTTCGTTAATAGTTGGTTTAAACGTACCTTGTTGGTTATTACTCCATGGAGGTTTTGGTTATGTTTCATTTGAGGTATGAGTTGACAATTTGGTGAACAATTTCTTTTCCTTACCAAGAGGTTCGAGGAATTCGTCCTTCACCTCAACTAGTTTTATTGCCTTATCTATTGTCACTGGTCCTGCCATCTTT
The DNA here is from genome assembly GCF_907164915.1 of Impatiens glandulifera. Lineage (NCBI taxonomy): Eukaryota > Viridiplantae > Streptophyta > Magnoliopsida > Ericales > Balsaminaceae > Impatiens > Impatiens glandulifera. The sequence goes on along the minus strand of NC_061866.1, from coordinate 19,681,852 downwards.
AAAACCTCTTTCAATTCAGGTCGTAAGCCTCCCATGAAACTCTTCACATAGTATTCGTCGTTCTGTGGAAAACATTTAGCTGCAACCAATGCTCTTAGCTCTCGCCATTGATAGATATAGTCTTTCAAAGTCCCTGTCTGTCTCAACTGATTAAATTCTATTATCACATCTTGGTGTCCGTCTTCTTGAAATGCTAATAACACCTCTTCAGAGAATTCTTCCCAATTTGGTAATGGATGATCTATCAGATAATCGTAGAACCACACATCAGCCTCACCAGAAAGAAATAAGACACGTAGCTTACTTTTCTTCTTCAGGCATGGTGAAGTGATCGAAAAATTTATTAACTCTTCTGATCCATCCCTTAGGGTTTGAACCATCAAATTTGTCCAGATCCATCAGTGGTTTCTTAATAGACATACCTCCCGCAGTCCGTATCGAATTAGGACCTGTAGTTTGCTTCCGATTACTGATAGGAGCCTCAGTTGTTCCAAAATTTTGTCCGACCGGCTGTTTGTCTGGCCTTCAGTAAATACCATCTCTCTCATAAGGGTTTGTTCCATATCCAGATCTCGGCTGTAGTGGAGGTGTATTTGAACCTCCTCCTTTGTCTTCGGTTGATTTCTTGGATTCCAACAGCCTTATTATAGATTCATATTTTTCAGTGCTATCTTTCTGCATAATCTCGAAGTTACGAGCAGTTTCTATCTGATTCGCTTCAATATTCTGATTAATTTTGAGATTCTCTAACTACAGTAACTGGAACTTATCATTAATCTGTGATTCCATCGTCTCGATGCGTTCAGTCAAATTCTGGATCATCTCTTCATTACATTTGCTACGTGAATTCACCATTCTTAGCGGAAGTCCGAGGATCGTAAGCTCTGATACCACTTGTCGTGACCTTACTATCAATCACGATATAAATCCCACAATAATAGTTTCGTAGAATAGATAAGAAGAACAAAACGAGTAAAAGAACAGAATGAGAACAGAATAAGTAGAAGAAAAGATTGAATAGATTGAATAGAAGAATAGATTGATAAAAGAAACAGAATGAATAGAAGAACAGACAGAATAGAAATTGGGAGTTTATTAGAGTTAGGGTTACCAGGAGCGACGACTCTTGTAATTAGAAAGAGAAAATATAACAATTAAGAATACCAAAAATATAATCCCTCTCCTTACAATTCTATCCTTATTTATAGACTAACAAATTATAAAATAACCCTTAAAAGATATAACTACGTCAATTTCAACCCTCAGTAATTTTGGAAATAGAATCCTCATCTTTGGAAATAGCATCCTCATCTTTGGAAATAAAATCCTCATTGTTGTGAATATTAGATTCACAACACTGTTTCTAAGATTGTTCAAGAAAAATATGATTTCACGGGAAAAGAAGTTCTATCTAAGGCAAGCCATTAACACCACACGAAATTATGTGAGCCACCAGGAGCGTTGCTGGCATAACCATCAGAGAACCAAGACTAACTCCTAAACCAGTTGAGGTTATTGGAAAGGGTAAATCCATTGTCACTGATTCTAATGAGAAAGTTTCGGATGCTAGCTACATTGTTAATCTAATGATAAATCAAGCTAATGCGAAAGCAGCTGCGAAACATGATATCTTTGACACCTGGGTGATGAACAGAGTGGTCAACAGGTATGATCAAGTTATTACAGGAAAAGATGTCAAGGAAAAATGGAGGAAGATGATCAATGTGGAGAAACGAGTCCTGAAGTGGGCTAAAACCACTGAGGTCCATGAAGCCCTCAAGAGGAAAGATCAGGTGGAAGCTAACATCATAGGTTGAACTCTCTTTCCTCTACTCGAGGCAAGAAAAGGAAATTTCAATCTGATGGAAAGAAATGTTGCTGCAAAAGAGTGTGCATTAAAGAGACTTGATCAAATCATGAACAACTATAGCTCAACTGTTCTTAGATTTGTTCATAACACCGAGTCTTCAGGGATAAATCCATTTTATAATCCATCGAGTGAAGATGAGTCGATGCAACTCTCTAAAGATGATAAAGTGATATCACTAGAAGAAGAGAAAACTGCTGCACAAATCAATTTCTATTCTACACAAATCCTTGCAAACTCTTGAACGATCCAAGTGCGGAAACGTTTGCCTAGGTTTGAACCTAAGAACCAAGAATGAAAAGATGACAGAATGTAAATTACACAACAGTTTTGTTAGGATCTAGGTCGCGGCTGGGGAACCGGGGTCTGACTGATTTGTACTCAAATATTGGTATTTAATCCGGTTAGAGATTAACACCGGGGTTTCAATACTACACAAACTGTCACAAACCCTTGAACCTAGTTCAAGTACGGAAGTGGTTTGTTTCAGGTTGAAGTAGCACACACACTAGATGGATAGAACCAGATTTAGATAAGGTCGGTTTGGAGTATAGTGGGTCGGTTTTGGGACTCGGTAATCGGTTTGAGTAGAATCGGTTAGAGTACAAGGCCGGCAAAAAGTAAATAACAAGACAGAATTTTATGGATGTTCGGAGATGGAATTTCTATGTCACCCCTTCCTCTCGAAACCGCGAGAAGGATATTCACTAAGGAATACACAAACACAATCCGATCGAGACTTATTTTCTGCTCGTTAACACCCGTACAATTCTCACCAAAATTGTAATCACTCTTCAAATAAACACTTAAGCTCTAAACCTTGTAGAGAAATAAACTTGCAATAAATCTTAGAGCTTGTATAGTTGGTAGAACTGATAACTTTTTGTAACTTGTTTTTAGTGCTCTTTTTCTAGGACTGCATTTATTCCTCTTGAACCTCTTCTTTTATAGGTGAAATGTGCCAACGGTCACATTTCATCCCTTGAATCTGATTGGTTGAGCAGAGGTCAGTGATTCAGACTTGGCGGTCTAGGCTTCCAGTGTGTAGGTCGAACCGGCTAGGTTTGTCTTTTACTCAATATGGCAACTCTCAGTTGGACAGTTGCCTGTACATGGAGGATTACGCCTCTGATTTATCCTGAAGTGGAAAGATCCTATCGGACGGTCTTCTGCAGCCTGCAGATTGTCCTCAGACTTGTATGAATATGGCAATACTCAGATCTGTCCTTTGGTATCATCTTTAACAGATACTCAAATTATCTATTTGCATCGGTCGGTTGTTTAGGTTAACCGGATAATTTCCGGGTTTTTATAGCTTTAGGTTAACCGAATGTCCAACGATTTTGGCCTTCTTATCTGACCGGTCTTGTCTTCATGATCGGTTAGGTTTCTTGGCCGGTTGTATTGCTTGACCGGTTGAGTTACTGGACCGGTCAGATTCTTGACCGTTCCTGATAACTTCAGGTTTGTTTATTTGCTTCTTCTAGCCGGTTTGATATTCAACCTGATAACTTCAGGTTTGTTCATTTGCTTCTTCTGGCCGGTTTGATATTCAACCTGATAACTTCAGGTTTGTTCATTTGCTTCTTCTGGCCGGTTTGATATTCTGACCGGTTAGATTTCTTGACCGTTCTTTCGGTTTACAACTCAACCGGTCCTGAACTTGAACCTGTCCAGATTTCTACACATAGGTTGAACCTGTCCAGATTTCGAACTTCTTGACCGAACCGGTTGACTGAGCCGGTATACATTGTCGAGCCGATCTTGCCTATAGGTAAATTTCGGATTTTGCTCAGCTTCCCTGAAATAGCAAACCTTTAAATATTATTTGCAGTCGGCGAGATTTGATCCCTGGTCACCTGTGTGACAAGCATGGGTGTTTACCACTACGCTACAGCACATTCTTGTTATATTTAAACCAATTAATATAGTTGATATGACTTAAGGATTATTTTCTAACAATTTCTCCCTTTTTGATTAATTAGAATAAATATTCAAAACTTGTAATCGTTGGCCGATTTAAAATTAACTTACTTAATTTTTCTAAAAATTTCTCCCTTTTTGATTATTTAGAATAAATATTCAAAACTTGTAATCGTTGGCCGATTTAAAATTAACTTACTTAATTTTTCTAACAATTTCTCCCTTTTTGATTATTTATAATAAATATTCAAAACCATGCAAGAAGTAAGAAGTAGGCCGGTTTAAAAATCTTATGTTTGTTTGGCCGATTTAAAAATCTTATGTTTGTTTGGCCGATTTTTGGAAAAACGGTTTGGTTTAAGGAGAACATTATTTGAAGAAGAATTTTGTATGAAAATTTTTGTAATCTAACAATTCTAAAATATTTTTAAGGGAAGAAAACTTAGACTCGAGAAGTGGCTTTGTGAGGATGTTAGCCACTTCATGCTTGTTCCCTTCATGTGATGTGTCTGTCAGTAGCCGGCTATCCGGATGCAATGTTGTCTTTTCCAAGCCTTTATCTTGATTTACCTACATTCATAAATAATAGAAAATTTGGTCCCCATTTTTCTTTGGGTCCGCGGTTGTTTAGTCCCTTGGATATCCAGACTTTAATAAATCGGATAGCTTTCCCGGTTATGGTTCTAATTATTTTTCCTGTGCAAGACTTGACATCTTTCTGCTGTCCTAAGAGTGCCTTATTTTGTAGTGACTTTTGGTTTGTTCTATGTTGTCGTGGATCGGTTTGTTTACCTGCTGGCCGGTTGACTTTCCTTCTCTCAGGATAAAGCCATTTTTCCGAGTCAGTTGGACTTACATACATTAATTCTTCTTCCGATTTTGAGTCACGTTGTGCCTCATTGTCGGTTGAAGAGCTCTTGATAAATCTTATGAAGGGAAGATTGTCTTTTGTGAGTTTCATCTTGTTGGAATGGTTCCGGTTGACCGATCCATTGTCTTTGTATCCAGACCAAATTTGCATTTGGGATGTCATTGATATTTAGACAACTGGTTCACCGCTTCACTTGATCTTTTCCATGCGGCTATTCGATACTTGGTTCGTGCATCTTCCTCTTCGGTCAACTCTTGAACTGACTCCTTGAGCTGCTCAGTCTTAGAGGATAGTTCAGGTGCTGCCTCGATTTCTAAGATTTCATCAGGTTGAATACTATCGGTTTCAAGATTGGGGGACCGGGGTGGTGCTATAGCGTCGGTTCTAAAGTTGAGTTGGGTTGGTATTAAGGTTAATAGGTTCTTATACTCTACTACCATGTAATTTAGTGCATTAAATAACTCATCTTTAGTAAATTCTTCACAAGAAAAATCAAATACCTTAGATTCTTTCTCAGCCGTGAAGCATGCATCAACTTTATCATCACTATCGCTGGAAGATGAGTCGTCCGAATCGCTATCGTCCCATGTTCTCTTGCTTTCAGTAGCTATCAGAGCCTTCTGCTCTTTCCGGTTCTCCTTTATTTGGCTGCTGCCCTCACACAGTTGGATCAACTTCTCCCAAATTTCTTTAGCAGAGGAGCACAACTTGATCTTACTAAACATGTTTTTGTCCAGCGACTTGAACAAAATGTTTTTGGCAACATTATCCAAGTTATTCATCTTCTTATCTTCAGTCGTCAATTTGCATAGTGGCTTATTAATCTTTATTGGGCCATCAGTAATAACATACCACATGTCGTCGTCTTGTGAGGCCAAATGCACCTCCATGCGTATCTTCCAATCAACATATTCATCGATGCAGAACATGGGGGGCTCGTTGATGAAAGACATGATGATATTCGGTTGCTTGAGTATTGAAACTAACTGCTCTGATACCAATTGTTAGGATCTAGGTCGCGGCTGGGTAACCGGGGTCTGACTGGTTTGCACTCAAAGATTGGTGTTTAATCCGGTTAGAGATTAACACCGGAGTTTCAATACTACACAAACTGTCACAAACCCTTGAACCTAGTTCAAGTGCGGAAGTGATTCTTTTCAGGTTGAAGCAGCACACACACTAGATGGACAGAACCGGATTTAGATAAGGTCGGTTTGGAGTATAGTGGGTCGGTTTTGGGACTCGGTAATTCGGTTTGAGTAGAATCGGTTAGAGTACAAGGCCGACAAAAAGTAAATAACAAGGCAAAATTTTATGGATGTTCGGATATGAAACTCCTACGTCACCTCTTCCTCTCGAAACCGCGAGAAGGATATTCACTAAGGAATACACAAACACAATCCGATCGAGACTTATTTTCTGCTCGATAACACCCGTACAATTCTCACCGAAATTGTAATCACTCTTCAAATAAACACTTAAGCTCTAAACCTTGTAGAGAAATAAACTTGCAATAAATCTTAGAGCTTGTAGTTGGTAGAACTGATAACTTTTTGTAACTTGTTTTTAGTGCTCTTTTTCTATAACTGCATTTATTCCTCCTGAACCTCTTCTTTTATAGGTGAAATGTGCCAACGGTCATATTTCATCACCTTTAATCTGATTGGTTGAGCAGAGGTTCAGTGATTCAGACCTGGCGGTCTAGGCTTCAGACCTGGCGGTCTAGGCTTCTAGTGTGTAGGTCAAACCGGCTAGGTTTGTCTTTTACTCAATATGGCAACTGTCGGTTGGACAGTTGCCTGTACTTGGAGGATTGCGCGTCTGATTTATCCTGAAGTGGAAAGATTCTGTCGGACGGTCTTCTGCAGCCTGCAGATTGTCCTCAGACTTGTATGAATATGGAAATACTCAGATCTGTCCATTGGTATCATTTTTAACAGATACTCAAAGTATCTATTTGCATCGGTCGATTGTTTAGGTTAACCGGATAATTTCCGGGTTTTCATAGCTTTAGGTTAACTAAATGTCCAACGATTTTGGCCTTCTTATCTGACCCGTCTTGTCTTCATGATCGGTTAGGTTTCTTGGCCAGTTGTATTGCTTGATCGGTTGAGTTACTTGACCGGTCAGATTCTTGACCGTTCTTGATAACTTCAGGTTTGTTCATTTGCTTCTTCTGACCGGTTTAATATTCAACTTGATAACTTCAGGTTTGTTCATTTGTTTCTTCTGGCCGGTTTGATATTCAACCTGATATCTTCAGGTTTGTTCATTTGCTTCTTCTTGCCGGTTTGATATTTTAACCGGTTAGATTTCTTGACCGTTCTTTCGGTTTACAACTCAACCGGTCCTGAACTTGAACCTTTCCGGATTTCTACACATAGGTTGAACCTGTCCGGATTTCTGCACATAAGTTGAACCTGTCCGGATTTCGAACTTCTTGACTGAACCGGTTGACCGAACGCTTTGACCGATCCGGTTGACTAAGCCGGTATACATTGTCGAGCCGATCTTTCCTATAAGTAAATTTCGGATTTTGCTCAGCTTCCCTGAAATAGCAAAACTTTAAATATTATTTACAGTCTGCGAGATTTGATCCCTGGTAACCTGTATGACATGCATGGGTGTTTACCACTACGCTACATCACCTTCTTGTTATATTTAAACCAATTAATATAGTTGATATGATTTAACAAATTATTTTCTAACAAGTTTGTTTTTGGATGTTCGGAACAAACTCTCCTACGTCACCCCTTCTTCCAACCACCAGAAGGATTCACTATAACTTTCTTAAAATCAAATACAGTCACACGATTAGCTCACTGTTGAATAGATCAGATTCTATTCAACTTACAATATGATGAAGTATATCACTCAGCTAAAACAATTCTTTGATTCTAACTCTCTCTTGATAAATACACAATAAAGTAAGAAAGTAGCTCTTTCGTATATCAGTTTTCAACAATTTTGTCCGGCAATTAGTTGTTGTTTTTTTCCGTTGTCCTTGAAGATCTTTAAATAAGGAACAGGTACCAACGGTCGAATCTTCCATTATGACACGTGGCGAGCTTCCATTGGAACGCCTCTATAGCACACAACAGACTCTGAGCACAAGGATCGTGGTCGTACCAATCTGGTAGTGCGCCAAATATTCTTCTAGGATATTCCTGCAAAAACAAATAGTGGGAAGAATATTTGCTTACGTGGCATTAATCAATTGGTTGCAACTAGCTGTCAAACTAATCTTCACTGGAAAGTGGAGCAGGAGTAGCGTACAACTAGTTGAACGTGGGTAAGTGTGTGCTAGCTTCAAGCAACTGCTTTAAGCATGGCATTAAACGTATTTCACTTAGACGACCTCGTCTAATGAAATTAGACACCCACGTCTAATAGTAGGATCCATTTAGACCACCTGGTCTAATGGGATTAGATGACACGTCTAATTACGGTTCTCTTTAGACTAATCTGAAGGAGTTAGACTGCACGTCTAACTCTCATACGTTAGACTGCTCGTCTAACTACACATCCCTTCAGACTAATCTGAAGGAGTTAGACTGCAGGTCTAATACGTATCTGTTAGACTGCACGTCTAACTACGAATCTGTTACACTGCACGTCTAACTACGTATCTGTTAGACTGCACGTCTAACTACGCATCCGTTAGACTGCACGTCTAACTATGCATCTGTTAGACTGCACATCTAACTACACATCCGTTACACCGCACGTATAACTACGCATCCGTTAGACTACACGTCTAATTACGTATCTGTTAGACTGCACGTCTAACTACGTATTCGTTAGACTGCACATCTAACTACGTATCTTTTAGACTGCACGTCTAACTACGTATCTGTTAGACTGCACGTCTAACTACACATCCGTTAGACTGCACGTCTAACTATGCATCTGTTAGACTGCAAGTCTAACTACGTATCGGTTAGACTGCACGTATAACTACCTATCTCTTAGACTGCACGTCTAACTACGTATCTGTTAGACTGCACTGCACGTCTAACTATGTATTCGTTAGACTGCACATCTAACTACGTATCTTTTAGACTACACATTTAACTACGTATCCGTTAGACTGCACGTCTAACTACGTATCTGTTAGACTGCACGTTTAACTATGTATCCGTTAGACTGCACGTTTAACTACGTCTCTGTTAGACTGCACGTCTAACTACATGCATTTTATGGCTAATCAGTTTAATGAACCTCATTAAGACTTAGTCTAATATAACCTGTTTTCGATACACCTGCACCAAAAACGATTAGACAACTTAAATTAAGTTTTATACACTCTCATCATCAAAATTCCAATAGTCAAAATACTTTGACACTTAGTCAAAATAATTTGACCCAACACATCTCATTAAATTAGGGAATTTATCTGTTGAAGAGAAACGCTTGTTGTCCCAGCCCTTTATCGATCAGACTCAGGATCTTGTTCAACCTGATTCAATCATGGAAGAAGAGGTGAATATTGCTGAAATTATTCAATCGCCTATTCGTCAACAGGAAACAGATGTGCTGGAAACCCCTGTTCGAGAAGTAGAGTAATCTCTAGTGAAAGAGGCTAAGGTTGATCAGCCTATTGAAGCACAAGCTGAAGACGAATTTGAAAATGGATCAGGCCAACAACATTGCTGCTGAAAAGATTGAAATCTGTGACACTTGGGTTCTGAATAGAATATCTATCAAGTACACCGAGGTCATCAAGGGCAGTGGAATCAGCAGTCAAAGGTTAAAGCTCGTAAGCAATGAGAAGAGAGTCTTTAAATGGGCCAAAACATCAGAGGTATACGAAGCTCTTAAGAGAAAAGAGCTAGTTGAAGCAAATCTGAGAGGAAGAGCTCTCTTCCCAATTCTGCAGGCTAGAAGAGCCAATTTTAACCCTCTTGAGAAGAGTTCTAAGGCAGAAGAAAAAGCTTTGAAAAGATTGGACGAGATTATGGAGGCCTATATTTCCGTTGTTACCCATTATGTTCATGGAGCAAATTGCTTAGGGGAAGTCCTTTCGGAAACTCTTCAGATGAAGATGAGCTCATGGACCTGTCCAACGACTGTAATGAGGATGAGCAAGTTGTTGCTCTTCTTATTGAAATGGGATGTTTCACAGTAGAGGAAAAACGTCTAATGGCTCAACCCCGTATTGAGCAATCTGTGGAACCCGTTCAAGTCAATCCTTCTATTGAAGAAGAAAAAATTATTAAGGAACCTGTTCAATCATTGGTTAATCAAGAAGAGAAAGTTTTGGAGTCCCCTGTTCTCGAAACAGAGGCATCGCAAAGGAAAGAAGCTGAAGTTAGTCAGCCTGATGTTGCCAGATCTGAGGGGGAACCCTCAAAAGACAAGGAATCAGAGAAGAGTTCCTCATCTGAGGGGGAACAAGCCAAAAATATCGGATCTTCCAAGCCTCTACCATTTCCTGGTATCACTGCTGCAAATATTCATGATAATATTCTCAACCTGTATCATGAATCAGGAAAGTTGTCCGATATAGTTCACAAGATCTGTGAAGATGTTTTAGAAGAAGAAGAAGAAGAAAAATCTGAAAGTGAATCAGAGAAGGATGGACCGGAGTAGTCCATGCAAGTTCATACCCACATCAGTCCCATTCAAACCGCTCCAGCAGATTCTCAATAGATCTCATCGAACGAGGGATCATCTGTTGACGGTACGAAGCTTATGAAGTCCATGACAGCACTGATGGAAACTCTTCAGAAGAATATGGCTGTAATGGAAACAAATATGATGAAAATTATGAAGACTCAGACAACAAACAAGGAGGAATTTGATGATCTTCTTAAGACTCAAAATGAGATGAAATAGACGCTGAAGAAGAACACGTATGATGTTCATATCGTCAACAACTCTTATTCCAAATTTGAGAAGAACTTCTTCAAGAGGCAATCCGAATTGTTTGACTTCGAAAGAGAAAACAATGTCGAAATGCATAATGAAGTTATGGATGGGATGAGTCTTCTTCGAGATCAATTAGTTAAGGTTCAAGGTAACATGAGCCAAGTTGACGCTGAAAGATTGGAAATGGCAGATACCTTTGAAAGGAAAATTCAGGAAGAAGAAGATGCAAAGGCTGTTGCCGAGAAAGAGAACAATCTCATCACTCAAGGTGAAGACAATAGTGGAAGAAGATGTGGTGGTGTTTTAACAGGCACAAGGACCAAGCGAAAGCCAACCGGTAATGATAGAGACACACCAATTAAAAGAGGTGGAGGTCGCAGCGGTGATCGCGGTGGCAGAAGCACTAGAGGTGATCGTGGTGGCCGAAGTGGTGGAACTGGTCGTGGTGGCCATTCTCTTCCTCCTTTTCACAACCTACTGACTGGTGAGGAACTCAACTATGAAGGATCTCGATTCCCAATCGACCCACTCATAAAAAGGGAAGAACAATAATCTCATTCCTCCTTTTCTATTTGTTTATGAATATGGTTCATTGAATTCTGTTTCTGAATATTGGTTTTGGAAATTATTTTTGTATGATGGGTGAACAAGTTTGACTCTTTCTTTTATATGATGAATGCTTATTTTGTTACCTATGCAAAGTTTTAACATCATCATCAAAAAGGGGAAATTGTTGGTTCAAATTATTTTGACATCATCATCAAAGTTTTTTGACTATTAGAATTTTGATGATGAGTGTGTATAAAACTCAATTTAAGTTGTCTAATCGTTTTTGATGCAGGTGTATCGGAAACAGGTTATATTAGACTAAGTCTAAATGAGGATCATTAGACTGATTGGCCATTGGATGCATTGAGTTAAACGTGCAGTCTAACGGATACGTAGTTAGACGTGTAGTCTAACGGAGACGTAGTTAGACAGGAAGTGTAATGGATACGTAGTTAGACGTGCAGTCTAACACACATAGTTAGACGTGCAATCTAACTCCTTCATATTAGTCTGAAGGGATGCGTAGTTAAACGTGTCGTCTAATAGATGAGAGTTAGACGTGCAGTCTAACTCCTTCAGATTAGTCTAAAGGGAACCATAATTAGACGTGTCGTCTAATTCCATTAGACTAGGTGGTCTAATGGATCCTCTTATTAGATGTGGGAGTCTAATTTCATTAGACGAGGTCGTCTAAGTGAAATACGTCTAATGCCATGCTTAAAGCAGTTGCTTGAAGCTAGCACATGTCTACCAACGATCAACTAGCTGTACGCTACTCCTGCTCCACTTACCAGTGAAGATCAGTACGACATCTAGTTGTAACCAATTGATTAATGCCACATAAGAAAATACTCTTCCCACTACTCGTTTTTGCAGGAATATCATTGAAGAATATTTAGCGCACTACCAGATTGGTATGGCCACGATCCTGGTGCTCAGAGTCTGTTGTGTACTATGGAGGCGTTCCAATGTAAGCTCGCCACGTGTCATTATGGAAGATTCGACCGTTGGTACTTGTTCCCTATTTAAAGATCTTCAAGGACCATGGATGAATCATCGATCTATCGATACTTAGAGAATCATACGCAAACATACAAACTGATATACGAAACAACTGCTTTCTTGCTTTACTGTGTGTTTATCAAGAAAGAGTATGAATCAAAATATTGTTTAGCTGTGTGATATTCTTCTATATTTTGTAAGTTGAACAGAGCATGTTCTGTTCAACAGTGAGCTATTCGTGCAACTGTATTTGATTCTAAGAAAGTTATAGAAGGATGACGTAGGAGAGTTTGCTCCAAACATCTATAAACGAACTATTGTGTCATTTATATTTTGTTATCTTCTCATTCTTGGTTCTTAGCTTCAAACCCGAGTAAACGTTTCCGCACTTGAATCGTTCAAGAGTTTGCAAGGATTTGTGCAGAATAGAAAGTGATTTAAATCCTTAACAGGATTTCTATCAAACCGTTTGTCTTAAGCCGACATCAATAGTCAGACCCCCGTCTCTATTGGTGTTGCCGATCCTTTCAGAGGAGCCACTTCGGATGTCTCCTTCTATGGAATAGGCGTCTAAATAGCTTCAACAACAACAACCTCTTCTTCTAAGTTGATTTCGGATTGAACCAAGACCGGCGTCTATTCAACAATATGCTAGGCCATTAATCGCTTTTCTTCAAATGTGCATTAGCCAGCTCAATAAGATGGGCAACAACCTGCTCCTCTTCTTCGGAAATAGTCTGATCACCTTCAGAGATTTGCATCGGCTCGTCTTGACTAGAAGACATATCATCAAACAAGTTCAACCCGGAAGACTCGGTGTAGTGAACGTGTTGAAGGACTATTGAGAAATAGTTGTTCATAATCAAGTCGAGTCGCTTCAATGCATTCTGCTCTACAAGAGCATCAGAGACCTCATCTGTCTTTGCCCATTTTAAGACTCTCTTCTCCATCTTAATCAGTTTATTCCATTCTTTCTCAATTTCGCCTTCCGAGATAATTTCATCAAATTGAGTAACTAACCTGTGATTTAGCCAGGTATCAAAGATTTCAATCTTTTCGGCCGCTTTTACTTCAACTTGCTCCATGATAAGATTAACAATGCAACTGGCCTCAAAAACTTTTTCCGGAATTTCTTTAGGAATACCTTTCCCTTTCTAGGAACTACGGCTGGTTTGGGAGTGGGCAAAGGTTCTTTGATGGTTATGCCAAGAGCGCCCCTAAATGCTTTCATAATTTCGTAAGGGGACATAACCTTTATGGTTTCTTTTGGAAGTGCATACACTACTCCCTTTCCCTTAACAGAGGGTTGTTCTTCAACAATTTTATTAACAAGTGTCTCAACATTCGGCTGAATGAGAGCTTGTTCAGAGGACATAACAGCAATATGAGCAATTACCTGCTCTGTTTCATCAATAATATTGCATTTATTAGTAGCCTCAGCTGCTACTGATTCTTTTAGAAGGACATACGATAAATTCCTGTCAAGAAATTCAATATTTGGACCAACTGGCTCAACAGTCGGTCATTCAGCTTGTTCCAACACAGGAACATCAATACTAGGCACAACAGCCAGAGGGGAAGAGGAAATTACCTTGTTAGACTTCTTAGACGGCTTAGACGTTTTAGACTCCTTAGACGCCTTAGTCTGATCGATAGAAGGACCAGAAGATTTAGCCTACTTCTTCATCGGGCTAGGGGAGGGCGAAAGGGACGAGATTGGAATAGTGACAAGGGGAGGTATTCCTTGTCTTTCCCTAGAGTCAACTGCTCCAAAATCCTTCTTCAATATAGTCTTTTGGCTAGTAGTGCTAGCCACAAATTCCATGATTGATTAGGCTTTTTTAGCCCCCGTAGAATGAATTAATGTAGTGTGACATTTAGACCGAGTAACCGACTGGCCACCCGTCTATTGGCTAAATGAGCCAAAACTCATGTCCTTCGAGAGCTTCAATCTTGCAAGGGTGCTCTTTATGGAAAAGTTAGTGAAGATACGACTAGGGTTAATAGCCTCACCCTCGCCCATAGGAATACTTAGATGCTCCATGAACCAGCCAAGTTGGACTGAGAAGCCCACACTTTGCTTATTCCTTGAGTAAACTAACTTACAGAGATTTGAAAATAAAGTGGATGCTCAATTGATTGACATAACTTTAAAAATAACCGTCATATAATCGAAATGGTCTTGGCTATACAAGTCGAATGAACATGCCCTGTCTTGAAGAGCCTTCGCCACAATGTCGTTTAGAAGAATAAAATGCGGCTTCATGACCTTTTTCTTCCCATTTAATCTGATCGAACTACCATTGTTTGAGAAAACGATCTGCATTTCCGAAATAGTTTTGGCTGGAAACATTGTGTAAAAAGTGTGATCCTCCGATGGTAGTTCAAAGAACATAACATATACCGATTCACTGAAGGAAATAGACTTTCCGTAGACCGTCGCCATTATCGAATCTCCGACCACATTCACCGTTTGAAGAACTCGCGGACCTCCTTTTCATAGAAAACGTAAGGACCGTCGAGATACTTCTGGAGGACAGAGTACTCAAGAGAATGGAACATATTCACTACATCTTGTTGATTGAAATAGTAGATAGAATCAAAATCCACCTGCAGGGTGTTATGAGCAAGAGAGATAATTGTCTTGTTAGCCATTTTTTGAGAATGAAAGATGAAGATAAACAAAATTTCTTAGAGAGAAGGTAGAGAGAAATCTAGGGTTCTGATAAAATTGTAAACGTAAGGATCCAAAACACATGCAAAATTTCTTTAAATAGAAACTAGAAGGTCAAGTTTAATCGTCACTTTTTGAGAAAGAAAAACCCTTCAATTAATGTTAGACGCCTTTTCCCAAAGGTAGTCATTATTAACTAGGTTTTTACCAAAAATGTTTTAATATTTAATGGTATATTAGTCATTTTCCTTAACATTGAAAGACACGTGTCTTCAAGTTATTCGAGTTTATAAAATAACTACTTTAATGTTTGGGTAGAAAATATTGGATGACAACGCATATATGAGTGATAGTTGTCCTCAATTAGTCCAAAAATGAAGCGTCTAACTGCACACATAGTTAGACGTCTAACTTGCTTCTACATTCCGGTGTTATGTTGGATGGACGTCTATTAGACACAAAAGTCTATTAGATACATGTGTTTAATCACGCTTGTCTTACAGACGTTTAGACGTCTATTAGACATTGATGTCTAATTACGCTTAAACAACACGTATTAGACGTGTGTCTGGTTAGACGTGAGCGTCTAACTACGCTTGTCTTACAAACGTCTAAACATCTAGTAGACTCAGATGTCTAACATGTGAAGATTATAAACGAAGACAATTATTCAACTCAAAAGCACGTATTGCATAAACAAATATATGTCTAAGTACTTGCTTTTCTTTTAGACGTGCTTGTCTAATGGACCGATTAAAACTTTCCTCTGTGTGCATCTGTCTGAACATTTTAAATATTAAAATTTCCCCTCAATTTATGTATATTTAAAATAAATGAATGAATAAATGATTTGAGTTCCTCAAGATCAAAAATAATTTTAGGGAAGAAAAACTTAATCCATAGGAGTGACAAATGTGTCACTTGTTGATCTTCTAGAGCATGTTCTCAAAAGAGTGTTCTCAAAGTTTCCTTCATACATCTATCCTGTATGACCTACACAAAAATGTATTTACAGCTTTTGGTACCCACATTCATTTGGGTCATCTGTCAATCAGTCCCTTAGGAATCCATATTTGAGTTATTTTGATGGACTTCCCATTTTGTGTTACGATTAGTGCGTATGATTTAGGCTTAGCAGGCGTCTTCTTTCTAGTAATTGATCCCTTAACCTTAGAGGATGGTTTTTGTTTAAAACTCCTTGACTTCTTGTCAAGTTTTGATATGCAAAACTTGTTGGCTTCTTCTATCCTAAGTTTCAGCCAGCTTACAGTTGGCGGAACATAAGTAATCTCAACCTTTAAGGTTAGATCCTCACAGCTTGGATCAGTTCCATTATCAGTTAGACTCCCTTTGACAAAGCTTATTGACTTAAGCTTGTCTGTTGTTGAGTTTAACTTTTTACAGGACTTGTCTAAGTCATCACTGTCAAATTCTAAATCGGATTTGCATCCGGCAGACCTTAACAGACTAATCTGATATAAGTTAAACTTTAATTTTCAGAAGAAAGAGTTTGAATCTTTTTTACTTGAGCATCTCATTCTCAGATGAGAACTCATCCATGTTTAATTCAAAAACTTTTGGTTCAGAAGTTTGAGAAAAAATCGGTTCATCATTTTCAGATTTTGACCTTGTTTCATTTTATGATTCAAATAACTTTCCGTACTCCATGACCATGTCATTGAGTGTAGTGAATAAGTCATCTCGTGAAAACTCTTCTGAAGAGAAATGAAATACCTCAGAGTCTTCCTCTTCTCTTGCCATGAAGAAAGCAACCTCTTCATCATCACTATCACTGGATGATGAGTCCTGAGTCTCTTTGCATCCACTTAGCCTTGCTTTCAGTCGCCATGAGGGCCTTCAACTCGATTTTGTTGTCTTTCTTCTTCTCATCACGTTTTTCCTTCATGCATTCCGATTTGTAATGACCTGGTATACCACAGTTAAAACATTTCACGTTATCCTTGAATTTAGTCTTATAATCATTGTTATTGTTTGAAGAGTTTGAGTTAGAATTGTTCTTCTTCATGAATTTTCCGAATTTCTTTACGAAGAGAACCATCGTGTCACTACTGAGCTGTTGGGAAGCCGTCTTAACTTCAGTGGGAACTGGTGGCTCCTCAGAAGTCACCAAAGCCTTGGTAATGATGGTGGATGTGAGGTGCTCCTCTTCATTCCTAGAGTTCAACTTGAGCTCATAGGCCTTCATATCGACAAGCAAGTCGAAGAGCTCCATCTTATTGAGGTTTATGGGCTTAGTCTTGATGTCCCACTCCTGAGCAATGCTCGCATGACCTTTATAACAATCTCTCTATTCCTGTAAGTCTTCCCCAGAATAGAGAGAGTGGTGACGATTTTGCTAAATCTTGCATCAAACTCAAACATCGTCTCTCCAAGACGCATCTTAAAGTTGTCGAACTGCTGGGTGGCAACTGTAATCTTGTTTTCTTTGGTTTGTTCGTTGCCTTCACAGAGTTTAGTGAGTCTTTCCCAAACTTCTTTAGCAAACTCGCAAGATATGATGTAGTTAAACATTCTATCATCAATAGATCTGTATAAGATATATATTTCCATGTTGTCGAGGTTGTTCTTCCTATTGTCTTCATTTTTCCACTCAGATTTGTCTTACTCTATCTTGATAGGACCTTCTGTGACAACACTCCACATATCATCATCTATGGATGCTAGATGAGCACGAACTCTCTTCTTCTACACAATGTAGTTTTCTTTAGAAAACATGGGAATCTTGGAGGAGCTAGCATCTTTAGTCATGATTCAGGTTATTGTTGGTGCTTGAGAATAGAAAATTAGGCTCTGATACCACTTGATAGGATTGGTTCTAATAATAGAGACTAGAGTCTAACTATTGATAACAGATTATGATAAACGATTCGATAATAATCCTGTGAGGGATTAATATATGTTTATATTCTTCACAAATCCTTCAAACTCTTAAAAACAGTTTCAAGTGCGGAAGTGTTCGTCGGATTTGAAGTTTTGAATCGATAGAAGATGAATAGCATAAAGTAAAGAACACAAAGAGTTGTTTATGGATGTTTGGAGCAAACCCTCTTACTTCACCCCTTCTTCCACAACCAGAAGGATATTCCCTAAATACTTTGAATCAAATACAACTTACTGAGCTAGTTTACTCTCTTTTGAACAAAACAACCTTTGTTCAACTTACAATATTCTCACATCTAGACAGTAAGTGAATCTTTCTCTCTTGAACTTAAAGAATGTAAGAAATCATTAAGTGCAAGAGTAAGCTTGTGAATTCAGTGACCGAGCAAGGAATGATTCGTAATTCGTTTGTTGTCCTTGAGCATCTATTTGTAGTAGAAGGACACCAACGGTCGAATCTTCTTTGTGGATACGTGGAAAGTGTCCGTTGGAAGGCCTCCCATAGTATCAGAAATCAATAGACTATGAGAAAATGGATCTAGTCGTACCGAACTAGTAGTGCGCCGAATATCTTCCTGATATTATCTTGTACTGGACAAACTTTTGGAAAGACAATTGCGTATGTGGCGTTCGTTCATTTGATACAATTAGTTGGCTTATCAGACTGCACAGAACTGAGTGGAGCAGGAGTAGCAGACAATTAGTTGATCGTGGTTAGACGTATGCTTTCTTCAGACGACTACTGAAGCAAGGCATTAGATGTGCTCCATTAGAACAAGTCTAAGGGAGTTAGACGTCCTGGTCTAACTGCGCATCCCATTAAACAAAGTCTAATGCAGTTAAACGTCCTTGTCTAACTACACATCCCATTAGAATAATTCTAATGGAGTTAGACGTCCTCGTCTAACTACGCATCCCATTAGACCAAGTCTAATGGAGTTAGACATCCTCGTCTAACTACGCATCCCATTAGATGTTCTCATC
Source organism: Impatiens glandulifera (assembly GCF_907164915.1). Lineage (NCBI taxonomy): Eukaryota > Viridiplantae > Streptophyta > Magnoliopsida > Ericales > Balsaminaceae > Impatiens > Impatiens glandulifera. The sequence goes on along the minus strand of NC_061866.1, from coordinate 19,663,210 downwards.
TAACTACGCATCCCATTAGACCAAGTCTAATGGAGTTAGACGTCCTTGTCTAACTACGCATCCCATTAGACCACATTAGACCAAGTCTAATGGAGTTAGACTACAACGTCTAACTTCGCATCCCATAAACCAAGTCTAATGGAGTTAGACTACCACATTTAACTTCGCATTCCATTAGACCAAGTCTAATGGAGTTAGACTACCACGTATAACTTCATCTAATTAGCCTGCTTAGACCACGTCTAAGTTAGCATAATCTAATGCACCTGTACAAATACAAGTTGAATATCCTCCGCACTTCCAGAAAAAAGGAAAGACATGATCTTCGGCAATTCGCCACCAACTCCGTAGATGTGACAAGCATCATGTATCATCATCCTTCGATGGACAAAAAATGTTTTGTGTATATCAATCGGAGTCTACAAGAATCATGGAAGAAGAACATGCTAGAAATTATAGCCTACACATAAACGATATGGCACTCTCGAAAACGATTATCTGTTTCAAATACAATTATCAGAATTTGAAACAAGATTATGGTTGGAATCGTGATCGACGATGGAGACTAGGGTCTCACAAAGTTGAACGATTACACACACTTCGTTTGATATTAACTCTGTTAGAAGTTAATATCGATTTTTATTCTTCACAAGTCATCACAAACACTTGAACCGAGTTCAAGTGCGGAAATGTTTGTTTTGACTTGAAGCAACACAACGAGATTAGAGTAATGCAATAAGAAAGAACACACGACACAAAGGATGTTTAAGGATTTTCAGAGATAAATCTCATATGTCACCCCTTCTTCTCAACCTTGAGAAGGATATCCACTAGAATATTTGATTGAATACAACACTTGTACACAACACAACCCAATCGAACAACTAGGACTTAGTTATTGTCAGTTTTCGAATTCCTATAATTCTAACAAATCGCACAGAATAGGTAGAATTGCAATACAAATTTAGAACTCTAACACACTTGAAGGCTTATGACACTCTAGAGCTTGAAAGAGTTGATAGCTTTTTGGTTCGTGAAAAGATTGTTAAGAAAACCAGTATGAAGCAAGTTGTCCTCTGTCTTCTTAAGTAGGGAAATGTTAACTGACATATTTTGCTTCTCAATGGACATATTTTGCTTCATAATACATTTTTTTTATCTTGATTGGTTGAGTTTCCAAAAAAGTACCCCATGGAGGATCCTCTCTGATCTTGTCTGTACTTGGATGATAATAAGCCAAAATATTCATTAATGTGATTTCAATCTCCAAGGAATATGTATCTCATAATGTTTGACTTGTCTTTGATTCTTTTATAATAGCTTTACTACTGTAGAGAGATTTTCATAAGTCTTTGCACAAAAAAGAAACTATTATCTGGGAAGTATAAAGCTGGCGCCTGCAAAATCCGGAAGCATCCTCATATATTACCAATGTTGGTAAAATATTTTGATCATAAAGAGTCGGAATCACTTCAATATAATACCAATTTTAATGAACTATCGGTCCAGACTCAGTTTTATATATAAAACCGAAAGTCACAAAATACCGAACACGTGCTTTTGCAAAATGCAGGAAGCGTCCTCATATATTACCGAGGTTGGTAAAATATATTGATCATAGAAATCAAGAAGCGCTTCAATAAAATACCGATTTTAATGAACTGTCGGACGCGTCTCGGTTTTATATATAAAACCAAAAGTCACAAAATGTCGGATGCATGCTTTTGCAAAATACCGATTTGCAAAGAAGCCGAATTCATTTATTAAATACCGATTTTACAAACTATTGACTTCATACATAAATAATTGGCTATGTCTCTTTAAAAAGCCAAACTAATGAAATGCCAACTTCATAGATAATCGACTACGTCTCTTCAAAAAGCCGATCTAATAAAATGCCGACTTCACAGATAAATGGCTACGTCTTCTTCAAAAATCCGATCTAATAAAATGCCGACTTCACAGATAACCTGTTGCATCTCTTCAAAAAGCTGATTTAATAAAATGTCGACTTCACAGATAATCGGGTACGTCTTCTTCAAAAAGTCGATCTAATAAAATGTCAACTTCATAAATAACTGTCTACATCTTTTCAAAAAGCCGATCATCTGCACAGGATTGAATTAACTCGGTTAAGTTTTTATTTATTAGTTAATTAGTACTTATACTTAATTAACTATTTTTACTTAACAATTTCTCCCTTTTTGATTATTTAAAATAAATATTCACAACTTGGTAAATTTATAATCGTTGGCTATTTTAATCATACAATTTCTCCCTTTTTGATTATTGACACTAAATATTCAAAGCCATTGTTCTATTTCTTAACAATTTCTTTCTTTTTGATTATTTTAACCTAAAACTATCAAAATCAGTTAATTTGATCAAAAAAAATTAATACTCAACATTTGACTTTCCTGTTTAATATTCGAAGACAAAGAACACAATTAAAGAAATGTTGATATAAGTTCATGATTAAAGACAAAAGAAAAGGAAAAGCATTAACAGTAGGTGTTAAGGTTTAGCGTCTCCCTCTTGTGGTTCTCTTTATGATGTCCTTCTTTAGTCCGACCATAAAGGGTTCATTGAATTGATCCTCACTAGATTGATCTTCAGTGTTCCGCCCACGACCCCTTCCCCTTAGTGGATCAAGTATATCGTCAATGTTAATCCCACCACCTCGACATAATGTACGAGTGGACCGATTGTTGTGTGGAATTTCAGATTGAGGTCGAGAGTTCACAAGTTGATTTGTCATTTCGGATAAGTCCATCCGTCGGGATCAACTACATTTTGTTGATCAGTCTCAGTTTGTTTAACAGCCTCATCAGCTGCATTTTCTTCATCTTGGTATCGTTGAGCTACTACCTCTTGTTCTTTTAATTTTTCAGCATCGGCAACATTTTGAGATTTGGTCATTTCTAGTATTTGAGAAGTAAGAACCTCAACAACAAATGGAGAGTTTCCAAGACTATCTGTCTGATATCCACCTGTTTTTGTGTCACTTCCTCGGATTTGAATCGATAATTGCCAATTGGAATTGCATTATTAGGGACAGGGCGACGGGTGTTAACCTCCATTGACATTTCAGGTTCTGTTGGAGCATCGTGTTGACCGCTCGGTCTTTTACAACATTTATCCCTTGTCTCATGAGTACGATTAGAGATTCCTTTGGATTTAGGAGACTTACCCGAAGAGGAGTGAGCAGGGATTGGCAACTTAGGATTTTGAACCTCAATCTCTTCTTTAATGTGGAAACCTTGTCCATTGTGAATGATGGAATCGAATGGGCTTCATTTTGCCCAACCTCGTTCTCAATACCTTCAGATGGAGGCCCAGGGAGACCCGAATCTGTTACATTGTTAGAGTTAGGTTACGTACGTTTATGAATACGCTCCCAATCCTGCTTTGACATACCACCGTACTACTCCTTGACACACGGTCCTTGTACTTCATAAACATCAGACTCTTCACGTTCTTATGCACTTGTCCGTTCTTACCTAGATGTTTGAGCTTCTTCAACCGATATCTGCTCGGTTCTTATGGTCTGAGTTTCGCCTTGAGGAGGAGGCATTTATTTAATAAAGTCCAAGGGTTCATTCTCGTCATCATGGTTTAAATCGGTTCGATGAAACGGAATTCCCGTTTCTTCCGAGTTAGAGCATTTACTTCCATCCACATCTTTGAGGGTAGTGGATATATACTCCTCCAAGAGTCCATTTAGGTGATTGATCACCTCCACATCTATTTTCGCTGTGTCAGAGGTAGGATTAAAATTTAGTTGGAATGTTTTAAAGGCAAGAAAGATTGTGTGCCCCTTACATAAGCTTCCACAAATTCACTTCTTTTGAGGACTGCAGTAACAGACCTTGTTTTAATAATGGATAAGATTGACTCCTCCAATTCTAAAAGTTTTGACCATTTATCATTTTCTACTACATTCGGGAACACCTCACTGAATTTTTTTCCAATCTAAGGTTCGCCCAATAATTGAAAAAATCAAATTTTAACATGGCATCAGCTTCAACCTGTTCAAGAATTAGCTGAATATATTTAGGCCTCTGGGTAACATCTAGAGGCGAGTTAGGAGGAGGAGGGGCTGATGTATTTTTTTGGCTTACCTTTGCCTGTTTGAACAACTTTCGCTTGTAAGGGTTCTGAAACTGGTTATCTGATTTCAAGTCGTTTTGTTGTTCTCATTGCAGCAAAGAAAGAGAATGATTCAATCAGAGCCCTTCTTACGGCATGTTCATTTGGAGGACGCATGTATAATATTCCTCAAGGAAATGCTAGATTGGGAATGGATTCCTTATTAGCGGCTACTGTAGTCGTCTTATCACCAGTAGTTGAGGAAACCATTACCGGAGTTGGAATATCCTTCTGAATCGATTGATCAAGATTGGTTTGACCAGTTGTAGCAACTTCGGGCTGGTTGGTTTCTAGAGGATCAGACAGACCAGTTACAACAACTTCTAACCGTTCAATTTCATCACCTTCAATTGGCAGGTCGGTTTATAGTACTTTTAACCGCTCGATTTCAATAGCATTTGACTGATTATTTACAACAAGGTCAACAGTCTTTGGTGTAGAAACATTAATTGTTGATTGAACCTCTAAAGCCGTAGGCTCAATCATAGTAGGGGGAGTTGTATTTTCTGCTAGTATAGATGAAGAATTAAATAGATTAGGAGTCAGGATATTTACCTCAGATCGAGTTCTCTTTCGAGATGATGTGATTTCACCAGTTTCTCTAGGTTCGATTCTTGCAACACTGTTTGTACTCGTAGTGGTCACAACTTTAGATCTGAGTCTTTTAATAAGGGCAGCGCGAGTAAATGTGTTTGTACGCTTCGAGCCGCCCATCGACTTTCCACCTACCGATTTCGCAATGGCAGTTCTACCTCCACTAGACTATTGGTCGGAGGCCTCAAAGTTAGACTCCTTGGCTTTACTTGTCTTGGTGATATATCTTCCAACAGTCACAGCAAACATATTTTCTTAGAACTTAATGGAGTACCTGGACCGATAGACACACCCAAATGCTTCAGCGTCCATCATATTTGTACTAAGAAGCCAAGAATTCGTTTGGTGTGGGGATACACCATTTCGTACAAGACATTGAATAAAATCAGTCCCCAGTTGACATTATCGCCCATGACTATAATCGTCATCATATCAAATTTTGAATGGGTGATCATGTCGATGTTTTCGCCTCTTTCCTAAAGTTCTTTATCTACGATATCACATAGAAGACGGTACTCACACTTTAAATCCTTTTTCTTTCCGCTTAAACTTATTGGAACATTGCTATTGGAGAAAGTGGATTGCATTGTAAATAGGACGTCGAATGGAAATGCCTGAGAGAATTTATGACCTTCTCTTGGGAGCTTTAGAATATTGGAGAATGTTGCTTCGGTAGTAGTTAACTCGGTGCCATCTATTTCGGCAGAGTTTGAGAAAAGATGTGACATTTCGTAGAGAATGTCATCTAGAGAAGGAGGAAAATAAGAGAACCCTTCCGTAGGAAGTTCGAGGGATTGTGCAAAGTATTTTTCTTAAATAAAGAATTCTTTTCATGCCACTTTCGAGAGAATTGAGTCATCAATAACTCTTGCGTTTTCAAAGAATTCGAAGACGATGTCTTCTTAAAGTATTGGGTTGCCTTGAAGAAATTTTCTCAAACCTGAGTTTTCTAGAGATTGAAACATGGAGATAATTTCTTCATCCCCACAAGATAGGACAAAATTGAAATCAATGAACATAGTGTTGCGAGCAAAATCCGAATCCATTTCTTGATTTTGAGAGCGAATAGATGGACTTTTCTTTGTGAGGGATGAGATATATATCAGAAGATAAGGATGGAACTTAGGATTATTTAAAGAAATTCTGAGGTGCTTCAAATGTGTGGGTTACTTCTAATAAAGGAATCAATAAATAGGAGGAAGTTATCCTAAGGTCTATTGGGCAAAATAAAGTAGCTATTACAAGTATATTAGTCATTCTTTTGAACGTTGAGAGACACAAGTCTTCACGTTTTTGAGGTATGACTGTTTAATTTCCAAAAGGGAATATGTACAGACAAATAATTAAAAGTCGAACAGCTATCCCATTTTGATTTGAAGAAGAAACTACCGAAAGATTCATGTATATTAACGATAACAACTATCTGCATATCCTAAATTTAAGGGATCGGTTATTTAAGTTTGAAGAAAAACCGTTTGCGCTAAAAACTAGAGATTTGATCGAGCGGTAGTTGTCCAATCTTATAAATAATCGATCTACTTGATTTCTAGTTTTCTTAAGCCGTTTGGTTTTGTCTACAATTATTTCGGTAGAGTGATCTGGTCGTTTTCAAAAAGGAGAAAATCGTCTGATTTTATATGTCTGATCATTTTACTCTCCTATAAATTTATGCACACATATACTTTATAAAGTTATATAACAACTACGTTTTGAGAAGAAGAAGCTTCTCCCTTATTCCATGCATAGTGTTTTTATGAAAACAGTTTTAGCACAAATAATTTTGAGAAGCGACGGCTTCTCCCTCAATGTATGCCCGGTTTGTGTGAAAATATATGCAATATGAATATTTGGAAAAAGAGGAAGGTTCTCCCTAAGTGCATGCTGTATTTTAGAATAATTTAATTAATGTCTACAAGACCCAAATTATTTCTAAAGTAAGAAAACTTGGTCTCTTGGAGTGGCTTGTTTAAGATATCAGCCACTTGTTGATCGGTTGAGATATATTTCAGCCGGATATGCTTCTACGCCACATGGTCATGGATGAAATGGTGTCTTATATCAATGTGCTTGGTTCTTGAATACAACACTGGATTATATATTATGGCAATGGCTCTAGTGTTGTCACAGAATATTGTGGACTCCTTAGCTTGGATACCAAAATCTTTAAGTTGTTGTTAGATCCATAAGAGCTGAGCACAGCAACTTCCAGCAGTAAGATACGATACCTCAGTCGTTGATGTGGCTATGGAGGTTTTCTTCTTGCTATACTAGGAAACAAGTTGATCACTAAGGAATTGACATGTCCCACTGGTATTTTTTCTGTCCACCTTACAACCTGCATAATCTACATCAGAGTAGATGATCAAATTGAAACTGGAATTCTTCGGATACCACAATCCCACATTTTGAGTGACGTTAAGATATTTTAAAATTCTTTTAGTAGATACATAATTAGATTGTTTAGGATTAGCTTGGAATCTCCCACAAATACCAACAACAAATAAAATGTCTAGCCTGCTGGTTGTTAGATAGAGCAATGATCCGATGATTCCTCGATAGGCAGTTATATCAACAATTTGACCATCTTCATCCTTATCAATTTTAATTGATGAGCTCATTGAAGTAGAAGCAGTAGAGCAAGTCTCCATGCCGAACTTCTTTAACAACTACTTTGTGTACTTTTCTTGATTGATGATGGTTCCTCCTTCAAGTTGACGAACTTGAAGGCCTAAATAGAAACTTAGCTCTCCCATCATGCTCATCTCAAACTTTTCTATCATCATCTTAAAAAACTTCTCACACAACTTGGGGTTAGTTGATTTAAAAATAATGTTATCAACTTATATTTGTACAATTAAGATATGAGACTGTTTTTCAAACTTGAACAATGTTTTATCAACACATCCTATAGTAAAATCATTATCAAATAGGAACTTAGTAAGTGTATCATAACATGCTCTAGGTGCTTGCTTAAGACTATATAGTGCTTTGTCTAATATGAAAAAATAACTTATTAAAGTAGGATTTTTAAAACCGGGAGGCCGCTCGACATACACCTCCTCATTAAACCTGGTAAACCTAGAATAGTCATCAATAATTATTAATGTATATTCCATGCCTCCTAAGGTGGTTACTTTAACTGATCCGAACATATCCATATGTAGAAGTTCTAAACATCTTTCAGATTGGATATTTCCTTTACTTTTAAAAGATGACTTGATCTATTTACCCATCTAGCAAGCAGAGAAGACTTTATCTTTAGAAAACTTCAAATTAGGCATACCTAGAACTATCTCTTTAGTGCATATAGAGTTAATGGTCTTGAAGTTTAAATGATTTAGTCTCTTATGCCAAAGTCGGTTTTGATGATTTTTAGCTATCATGAAAATGAGATTAGGTGTTTTGTTTTTCTAGTTAACTTTATAAACATTACCTATCCTATGTCTTGTCAACAGAGTACTTCCATGTTGATCCTTAACTAAGCATGCTTGCTTATGAAATTTAACGGTATATCCTATATCACATATTTGGCTTATACTAAGCAAGTTATAGCACAATTTTTCAACAAGTAGCATGTTGTTTATAGTTAGGTTACCATAGATAATCTTACTCTTGCCCACAATCTTACCCTTTGAGTTATCACTGAATATGATCCTTGATCTAGATTCTTTTATAATATTGGTATGAAGCTTTCCATTTCTAGTCATATTCCTGGAGCATCCACTAACCAAAATAGTGGATCCTCCAGGTATTTAACTTACTTACCCTGCAAAATAAAACTATTTACACCTTTTGGTACCCATATTTAATTGGGTCCACGATTAATTAGTCCTTTAGGGATCCATATTTGTGTTATTTTGATGAACCTCCCAGTGTTAGTCTTAATAAGTCTGCTTAAATTAGGCTTGACATTTCTCTATCTGTCTTCAGATGAGTCATAATGTTTTGGATATGAATTATGATGATACCTTTTTGACCTCTTATCATGTTTATTTCCAACCGAACGACTGACTTTCCTTCTATTAGGACTAAGCCACCGTGACTTGTCAGTTGGCTCCACATATTTTATTTCCATTTTAGTTATTGACTCATTTGCGTCGTGACTTGCTTGAATGTTGGTTGAGGTACCCTTGACAAAATTTATGAGAGGAAAGTTTTCTTTCGTGGGTTGCAACTCTTTGCATGACTTGTTTGGGTTTCTATTGTCATACCCTAGCCCAAACTTGCGGTTTGATGGCCTTTTATGAGTCTTGATCTGGTTGACCGCTTCCCCAGACTTACTCCATGCAACAATCATGTAGTTAGTTCTCTTGTTTTCCTTTGTTAGTAGTTGAACTTTCTCCTTGAGTTTTTTGTTCTTAGAGGATAGTTTATATGATTCCTAGATTGTGTTTTCTAATTGAGGTGAGGCAAGGACGGATAGTTTCTTGTAATAAATAACCATGTCATTGAGTGCAGTGATTAAATAGTCTCGAGTGAACTCTTCAGAAGCAAAGTCAAATACCTCTCCATCGTTGGCCATGAAACACCTCACTTCTTCATCACCAATATTTGAATCACTTTGAGCCCATTTGCTTTTGCTATTCTCTGCCACCATTGCTTTCTGATCTTTATTGTTCTTGGATAGTTGATGATCTTCCTTGGATTTCTGATAGGTTGGTTTCTTGTCGTCTCTCCTTGGCTTCCTACATTCTGACTTGTAGTGACCTAAAGTATCACAATTAAAACAATTAATGTTAGTCTTGTAATCATAAGATTGGTTGTTGTTGTTGTGGTAGGATGAGTTGGATTTCTTCATAAATCTGCCAAACTTTTTCACGAGTAAGGCCATTGCATATTCGATGAACTGCTCAGCTAAATTGATGGGCTCATGAGCTTCTGGTTCCATAGATGACACCAATGCCCTGGTTATGTTTGAGGATGATGGTACATCTTCATTCCTTGAGTTCATATCGAGTTCATAGGCTTTCAAGTCGTCGAACAGATCATGCTGCTACATCTTGTGAAGATTTATGGACTCCCTCATTACCGTTGTCTTGACCTCCTAGGCACTGGGAAGAGCCATCAATTCCTTGACTATGATTTCCTTTATCTCATAGGCCTTTCCTAAGATGGCAAGTTCATTTACAATGCTGGTAAAACGTTCGTCAAATTCATTCATCGTTTCTCCAGGGCGCATCTTGGTGTTGTCAAACTTTTGAGTGGCTACCATGATTTTGTTCTCTTTCGTTTGTTCATTGCCTTCATTTAGTTGGATGATCTTCTCTCACACTTCCTTTGCAGTGGTACATGTTTGGATCTTTGCGAAAGTGTTCTTATCTAGAGTAACGTATATAGCGTTTCTGGCCAAGTTGTCGAGGTTGTTCTTTCTTCTATCATCATTGGTCTAATCGCATCTTTCCTTCTCAATCTTGATCGGGTCATCAGTAACAACATACCATATGTCATCATCTAGAAATTCCAGATACACGTTCATACATAGCTTCCAGTCAATAAAATCTTCACTTTTGAACATAAGAGGCTTAGTGAAAGAAGACATGATGATATTCGAGTGCTTTAGAATAGAAATAAGTCGCTCTGATACCACTTGTTGGGATCAGGATCGACGATGGAGACAAGAGTCTCACAAAGTTGAATGCTTACACAGACTTCGTTTGATATTAACTCTATTAGAAGTTAATATCGTTTTTTATTCTTCACAAGTCGTCACAAACTCTTGAACCGAGTTCAAGTGCGGAAATATTTGTTTCGACTTGAAGCAACACACAAGATTAGAGTAATGCAATAGGAAAGATCACACGACACAAATGATGTTTATGGATGTTCAGAGATAAAGTTCCTACGTCATCCCTTCTTCTCATCCTTGAGAAGGATATCCACTAGAATATTTGATTGAATACAACCATTGTACACAACCCAATCGAACAACCAGAACTTAGTTACCGTCTGTTTTGGAATTCCTAGCACACACGCTCTTGTTGAACATAAACAAATTATGTCAACTTACAATTCTAACAAACTCACACAGAATAGGTAGAATTGTAATAAAAATTTAGAACTCTAACACACTTTAAGGTTTATGACACTTTAGAGCTTGAAAGAGTTGATAGCTTTTTGGTTCCTGAAAAGATTGTTCAGAAAAACCGGTATGAAGCAAGTTGTCTTCTGTCTTCTTAAGTACGCAAATGTTAACAGACATATTTTGCTGGTCAATGGACATATTTTTCTTCATAATACATTTCTCTTGATCTTGATTGGTTGAGTTTCCAGGAAAGTACTCGAATGAGAATCCTCTATGATCTTGTCTGTACTTGGATGATAATAAGCCAAGATATTCATTAATGTGATTTCAATCTCCAAGGAATGTGTATATCAGATTGTTTGACCTGTCTTTGATTCTTTTATCAAAGTTATGCTACTACAGAGAGATCTTCATCAGTCTTTGCACAAAAAAAGAAACTATTATCTGGGTAGTATAAAGTTGACGCCTGCAAAAGCCAGAAGCGTCCTCATATATTATCGAGGTTGGTAAAATATATTGATCATAGAAATCCGGAAGTGCTTCAATAAAATACTGATTTTAATGAACTGTCGGATGCGTCTCGGTTTTATATATAAAATCGAAGTCACAAAATTCCGGACGCGTGATTTTGTAAAATTTCAGAAGAGTCCTCATATATTACCGAGGTTGGAAAAATATATTGATAATAGAAAGCCAAAAGCGCTTCAATAAAATACCAATTTTAATGAACTATCGGACGCGTCTCGGTTTTATATATAAAACCAGAAGTCACAAAATACCGGACGCGTGCTTTTGCAAAATGTCGATTTTCAAAATGCCGGATGCGTGCTTTTGCAAAATGTTGATTTGCAAAGAATCCAAAATTGTTTTTAAAATACCGATTTTACAAACTGTCGACTTCATAAATAGCTAACTACATCTCTTCAAAAAGCTGATCTAATAAAATGTCGACTTCATAAATAACCAACTAAATTTCTTCAAAATCCAACCTAATATAATGGCGACTTCATAGATAACCGACTATGTCTTCTTCAAAAAGTTGATATAATAAATGTCGACTTCACAAATACCAGTTGTGTCTCTTCAAAAAGCGATCTAAAAAAATGTTGACTTCATAGATAACCGGCTACGTCTTCTTCAAAAAGTCGATCTAATAAAATGCCGACTTCATAAATAATTGGCTACGTCTTTTCAAAAAGCCAATAATCTGCACAGGATTGAATTAACTCGATTAAGTTTTTATTTAATAGTTAATTAGTACTTATACTTAATTAACTATTTTTACTTAACAATTAAAATTCGTTTGTCAAGAAATATCATCAATGCCAGATTATAACATACTCTTACTTCTCTTCTTTATAACATGACATCTCCATGGCCCTTTTCTACGTGGGGGGTCGACATGATCAGAAAACATTCATCCTCATGCCTCCAATGGTAATTGATTCATTCTAGTCGCTATCAATTTTTTCACTAAATGGGTTGAAGCATCTTCTTTCAAGATCATCAAATCTTCTAATGTGGAAATGTTTATATGGAGTAATAATATCAATTTTGATAAGGGATTCCTCATTCGATGATTTCCGATAATGACTGGCATTTCCAAAGCAAGGTACTCGAGCTCTTGAAAGAATTTAATATTGAGCATCACAAATTTTCTCCATGCAAACCCCAGACTAATAGAGCGTTTGAACTACGAATAAGAACATGATCTATCTCTTAAAGAAGACAACACACATACAATGATTGACATGAAAAACTCCTTTATACTTAATGGGATTATTGAACAATTGTTTGGACGCCTACATGAGAAACTCCTTATTCGTTGGTCTATGGTATGGAGTCTGTTCATCCCATTGAACTTGAGTTACATACTTTTAGGATATTCTTAAGGTACTCTTCGAAATTCATATCATCGAAGAAGACTGACATAGATCTATGTACGATCAATTGTCACTCATGGAAGATAAGAGGCTTAATTCATTGTGCAAAAATCAAGCCTATCAATGACACATGTCGAAAGATTTCAATAAGAAGGTCAAGCCTTAACATCTAGTAGTCGGAGACCAAATCCTCTATTAAACTCAAAAACTTCAAGATCCAAGAAAGATGTTCGAACTACCATGGGAAGGACCCTACATCATCAAAAAAAAGTTTTCTTTATAGAGCTCTACGTCTAACCTCTATGGATGACGACAAATTCTCTACTTCACATGATCTTGATAAGCTCGAGAAATTTATGTCTAAAAGCGGAAAAGTGAGACCCAAAAAGTCAGACATTTCTTTCACGCCATTGTTGCATCTCGTAACTCAACATGAATATTAGATATACTTTCCTAGAGAATTGAATTATAGAACCACAAAAACCCCACTAAGGGAATTCCCTTTTCATCTTCATAGAAAATTCTACATCATTGGAATTTTAACTAAGGATATCTCCCTTTGAATCACATTCTTATGTAGGATCCCTAATCTCACTAGGGATACCCTTAGGCGGAATGAACAATGCCCTTTGAGCTAACTATCAAGATTCTTTCTCCAACAATTCGCCTCCTTGTGCGAAATTCCTAATCATACTTGGAACACCCTTAAGGCAGAATGCACAATACTCTTTGAGGTAGTTGTCAAGAGGCTTTCTCCAGCAAGTCGACTCCTTGTGCGAAATTCTTGATCATACTAGGAATCTCCCAAGGTAGAATACACAAATCTTTTCGAGTTAGTTATCAATAGCCTTTCTTCAGCAAGTTGTCTCCTTGTGTGAAATTACTAATCATACTAGGAACATCCCGACACGGGATGGGCAGCGATGTTTGATCTAGTCGTAGAATTTTATTTTCCAACAAGTTCATCTTTGAGCTAGTTTGAACTAAAGGCATCCCCCTAAAAATTTTACAACAATCTACTTTGGTAAGATCCATCAAACTTTGTTGCTAAAAGATTGTTTCGACAATTCATGCCTTAGTTTCTACAAGACTCCTAATTCATTTTAAGATCATTACAAGTTGCATATCCTATAGTCTCATCACTAATAATATTTCTCCTAAAATTGCTCATAAAAACCCTCGAACATACTAGGGGAATTTTTGAGAAAAATGTGTGTGCAGTGAATATCTCATTCGACATCCCTTTAAGAACTTCTCTCAATGACATATCAAGACCCTAATCGATACTAAGGGCATTTCAGTGGAAAGATCGTCTAATTGTTAGCACAGACGCTACAAATGTTTTCCCATGCATGTCACACATTGAACATGTGAAGACCATTGATTCCATACAAGAAAATTTGGAAGATCAAAACGTGTCTTTTTTTCTAGTAATTTCACCAAAGATAAGTTTTCTTTAGATCATTACCGGACCCCTAGCCTATACTAGGGGCATTTTCTAAAAATACATTGAAACCTTCTTAGGTGATGTCCTCTAGCCCATTTTCTAAGGATGTTTTTATGCCCACCTGGTATTCATACTCATAACCTATTCTAGATTATGAGGATATTCAAAAACTTCAACATCCTTCATTTTTGAAAGCTAAGGTAATCCCTTTCGAGCTTTCCCTCAAAGTCGTTCAGCATCGTTAAAGTGGGAGCTTTAAAACATGTTCAAAATCCTTAATCTTTGAACACTAAGGTAATCCCTTTTGAGATTGTCCTAAAAAACCTTTAATATTGCTAAGGTGGGAATCTCAAAATTGTATCAAAATACTCCATCCTGGAATGCTAAGGTAAACATTTTGAGGTTTCCCTCAAAACCCTTCAGCATTGCTAATGACTAATCTTTAAAAATTGTTCAAAATCTATTGACTTATAATGATAAGGTAATCCCTTTTGAGTTTTTCCTCGAAACCCTTACCCTCACAAAGTTGGAAGCCTTAAACTCTCTTTGAAACACTTCATCTCTAAACGTTAAGGTGATTCTTTTGATATCATTTATTAGATTATGAGTAATTGCATATCATCGCATGAATCGTAGACATTGGTTAATGATCGTTTTGAAATGTTTTAAACCCTTCAACATCATGTTAAGATCTAAATTTTCAAACCATTGTATTTGGTTTTGAAAAAAAGAAAGTAAATGGAACTACCATTAGACTTGATTCGACTTCCTCAAGGATAGATAGGCAGACTGTTAGAATTGACTACAACAATAGAAGGGGATGTTGAATATAGTTGTACTATTTTTCACTTTTATCCGATTTTAATCCAATTAGAGATTAAAATCGATTTCTATTCTTTGACAAATCTAAAAATCTCTTAAACAGTTTCAAGTGCGGAAAGTGCTTGCTAGATTTGAAGCAGCAAATATGTGAAGTGAATGATGCAATGAAAGGACAACACAAGATTATATGGATGATCGGAGATAAAAACTCCTATATCACCCTTTCTTCTGTTTTCAGAACGATTCCACTAAAAGACTTTGATTTGTATAACCTCAACACAAACCCACTCAGATCATAAGTCTTAACAATTGTTTGTTCTGAACTCCTAGCTATCACACTCTATTGAATAGACAACGTTCTATTTAACTTATAACACTAAAATTACTATCATGTAATACACAAAATTATCGCTCAACTTAACGTAGTGATTCTCAGAATATCTTAATAATGATCTAGCTGATGGTGAGAAATAATTAGAGATCACTTGAGAAAAGCAGAGAATCGAGAGTAGAAGAGAGAGATTCACCGTTGTACTTTGCTGCCTTTTTCTATTTGAAGTGTAGTAACCGTCGAATCTATTTCGTAGATACGTGTCATCTTTTCGTTTGTTGTACACCATGTGTATGGGATAGTGCGTCTATGAATAATATTCGTTAGAACATGGCGTGCGGAATTGTAGTGCACGTACTGATGCAATATTCAATAGAACGTGGTGTACTAGATAGTATTGCGCAGTCTAGTGGAATAATCATGTACGTGGAAGTTCTACATTCATCGTATAAAGCTGTTATAGAAGTCTGCTGCCATCGGACTTAGCTGTTGGCCTAAAACAGCTATAGGCGCAACACTATTGTTGGTAACTCTAATGTTGACACAACCCAACTGTTGGCGCAACACTTTTGTTGGCTACTTGGATGTTAACGCAACCCAGCCATTGGCGCAACACTATTGTTCGCTACTAGTTTGTTAGCGCAACACAGCTATTGGTATAACACTACTATTCGCTACTCGGTTATTAGCGCAACACAGTTGTTAGTGCAAAACTTCTATTCGCTACTCAGTTGTTAATGCAACATAGTTGTTGGCGCAACACTGTTGTTTGCTACTCAGTTGTTAGAGCAACACATCTGTTGGTGCAATACTGATGTTCGCTACTCGCTTGTTAGCGCAACATAGTTAGGCTGATGGAGCAAAATTGTTGCTAGTGCATCTTCAGATTGCTGTCAGCGCTAATTCAACTCTATTGATGGAGCAAGGCTGCTGCCAGCGCTTCTTTAAACTACTTCCAGCGCCTCTTCAACTCTACTACCAGTGCCTCTTCAACTCTACTGTCAGCGCCTCTTCAGACTACTGTCAGCGCCTCTTCAGCTCTGCTACCAGCACCTTTTCAGCTTTGTTGTTAGCGCCTCTTCAACTCTATTGCTGAATAAGGTTGTTGCCAGTGCTTCATCGCTCCTTCAGCTCTGCTGCTGGAACAAGTCTGTTACCAACGCCTCTTCAAATTTATTTACGCATAAAACATTTGTAGAACTTAGTTTTATTAATTTATTAACGCATTATCAAAACTATGTTGTATTGATTTTAATTATCCTAAGTCAATTTTAATCAATTAAATCATTTTTCATAATTCAACTTAATTAATAATTTTCCTTTTAATCTTAATCTAATCATTTTTCCCCTTTTCTTTCTTTAACTTAATCTAATAATTTCTCTCTTTTTGATAATGTTAAAACAAAGTTATAAACACAAGAAATCGAGGGTATATATATAAATATAAATAAAAATAATATTCTGAGTGTAAAAAATCCCCCATTTTAATTTCATCCTCTAAGTAGCTTGAGCCTTCAACTGGCTTCCTTGTCCTACTACCTTCCTCCTCATTCAGGCTTCCCCCATAAAAGCTCCCCCTTCCTCCTCGTCCAGGCTTCCCCCTCTCTGTTTTTCCTCCTCTACCGCTTTCCCCCTTTTTAACATCAGCATCTTCTATTTGATTATCTTCTGCATGCTTGAGGAAGTTTGTTACTTAGGCAATTTGCATACCGATAGTATCAATCTTCGCGGAAAGATCCCTGTTATAGCCACCAATGGTGTTATGCAGCACGGTTTTCATCCTGCTCATGGATTCCCTCATAATTGTAACCTCATCATAGCCCTTCGTGACTTGACTTATGATTTTATCCAGCGTAGATGTTGTTGATGCTAATGCTTTCGAGGTATCTAAGACCTACTCCTTAAGAAAAATCCATTTCACCAAGGATGGATGCAATACTCTGTTGTAGGGGCGCAATGGTGTCCTAGATGAGGCTTCGAAGGTCCACTATTTCCGATGATGACTCCTCTAGAGAATGAGGAGTCGATTGTTCAAGTTAGAAAGCAGTCGGTAGAATATGTAGAGGGGTAACTTACTAATAACTTTCCTGAATAGCAATTGTCTTTGGATCAAGAGAAGAAGGAGAAGCTCGAGGAGAAGGAACTTGAATCAACGCTTGAGATAAGCAATCGACCCCTGAATCTCTTCCCATATATCTTTGATAATTCCAATCACTGCTATAGAGTGATTAGATGCAGCCGGAAAGAGTTGCTGCTCAAATGAGAGAGATGGCTACTCAGTTGGAGACGGAAGCTTCTCGACAGCAAGACTGAGTGGCGGCTCAGACTCTAAGGAGATCTACTACATAGCAGCATGAGAGAGCAGCTTCTCAGGAGCAGTGAAGGATAGTTGTTCAGCAGCGTTGGAGAGCTGATGTTCAGTAGCAATGGGGAGTTGTTGTTGCTTAGTAGCTTGGCTAAGTTGCTGCTCAGCTGCTTGGAAAGGAAGCTGCTCTACATCAGGTGAGGGCTGATGCACTGCCACCAAGGAAAATTGCTACCAAGTCTTAGGAACCATCTTTTTAGATGTCAAATCAAACTAAAGAGATGTGATATTGCTCTTTAGATGCACTTGGTTCACTTTACGAGGTCATGATTGTTTGGATCTATAACATATGTGTGTTATATTTATCTTTTTGCTTCTTTAAGACAGTGTTATGAATGTATCAAGACCTAAAAAGAAGTTTTATAAGATGATATAATATTCAATGTTCGAACTTTATCATTTTCTCCTAAAAAAAGATAAAGTGATTATACAATATTACTATATGATGGATTTCCATGAATTAAGCTTTTGTGTTAATCCCAATAGCGGGATTAGAAAATTGATCCACTAATTCCTAATCATTACATCGATATGAGAACTCAAGTTGTCTCCAATAGTCTCTCAACGTCACATCAATATGAGAGATCATTGTTTCCTAATAGTCTCTCATCATTTGATCGATATGAGAGCTCATTACTTTCTAGTAGTTCCTCATCAACACATTGATATGGAAGTCATTGTTTTCTAGTAGTCTTTCATAATAGCATTGATATAAGAACTCAAAGTTTTCTAGAAGTCTCACATCCTTGCGTCGATATGAGAACTCAAGTTGTCTTCAATAGTCTCTCATGATCGCGTGGATATAAGAGCTAATTGTTTCATAGCAGTTTCTCCACATTAGATAAATATGAGAGCTCATTAATTTCTAGTAGTTTGTCTTCATCTCAGTGATATGAGAACTCATTAATTTTCAGTAGTCTCTCATCATCGCATTCATATGAGAAGTCAAGTTGTCTTCAGTAATCTCTCAGCATGCATCGATATAAGAACTCATTGTTTCCTAGAAGTCTCTCAACATCTGATCGATATGAGAGCTCGTTGATTCCTAGTAGTCCCTCATCATCGCATCAATATGAGATCTCATTATTTCTATATAGTCTCTCATCATTCGATCGATATGAAAACTAATTATTTTCCAGTCTTTAATCATCTCATCGGTATAAGAACTCATTGTTTTTCAGTAGTTTATCATCTTCGCATCAATATGAGAACTCATTATTTTCTAGTAGTCTCTCATCATCACGTTGATATGAGAACTTAGTGTTTCTAATAATTCTATCATCATCGCATCGATACAAGAACTTATTATATATAATCTCTTCGCATCCAGTTCTGTAATGGTATGAAATGTTATTATTGCAAACTACATTATATATGTATTTATGAGTTTTGAAATTTTCGTTTGACATATTTGTAATATACCAGCAATATGTTTTGCAATAAAAAATTATATATAGTATTTTCGCAAGAAGTTCTGCAATATATCATATTTAATAATTTTGAAAAAATTTATTAGTAATCTATTATCAGTAGGTTTCGCATTAAACATTATAAATAATCTCTTAGCATTAAATTGTGCATTAAACTATATGAATTTTCACATGAAACATAATTTTCAAAATATTAATAAATATTTAATGCAAGATAAGTTGTGAGTCTTAATAAATTAAGTCTCTTTGGTTCCCGTTTTACCATAAATTCGGCCAACCATAACCTTATTTCAACTTCCACACGCCATCATTAAATTTTCTTCTTCATTATATCTTTCCATCTCCCAATTTTTTCAACATATTTCCATCTCCTCATCAAATATTTTTTTTAACCCATTTTTCTCTCTAAACCCTTTCTTTCTTGATTTCATCATGGTTTCAAGCAACCCAAACTCATCCACTCCTTGCTCGGATGAGATGGAAACGGTACCGGTGCCAACCGCAAATACCAAATCTCTAACCGAGTTGGAGGCTACTAACTTACTGCTTGGTGAATCATTAGAAATAATCTATATACTTGAGTCTGAAATTGAAAGACTCGCCACCGGATCGAATGAGAAAGTGACATTGTAAAAGGAGGTGAGTTTAATGCTGGCTAATAATTACACATACCAAAACAACGGTTGAAGTCTTAGAGGAGATGAATAAAATGGTAATGTAAAAATATATTATTTATATATTGATATGTTTTACCCCTTTTGGTTTTAATTTGTTTATTATAATCTTAGGTTAATAAATCAATACGTATACAAAGTGACTTGATCAACATTGTGGCGGAAGGCTGAAAGGGGAAGAATATCCATGAAGCGGACAGATCTGATGCAATGAAGAAGAGTAAGTTGGAAGATTGATCTTTTATTTAAATATTTGATGGTTTTTTTGTAACTTTGAATATTGTTTTGGTTGTTTGATTATGTTTGTATGTTTAAACAATGGTTCTTGGGAATTCTAATATTTTGGATTTAAATGGAATGTTGTTTTAGTAATCTATATATGTTATGGTTTTGCGTTATATTTAGCCTTTTTATATATATAATAATGTCAATATTATTGCAGAACAATTGAAAAACATTATCTCTCTCTTTGTTAAAAATCCTCTATACTAGTGTGCACTAATTTTTGCACTAAACAATTTAGAAAACTATAATGCATTAGTATTTGCATTAAAAAAGAATAACTTTGTTAGGATCAGGGACGCCCTTGGAGGACCGGGGTGTTCCGGTTTTAGGAAGGGTGGTCGCATACACAACACACAACACTTTGGTGATAGTCCGGTTAGAGACTATAACCGTTCTCAGCATTTCGCAAACTGTCAGACTCTTGAACCGGATTCAATGGCGGAAATGTCTGTTTCAGTCTGAAGCAACGTATGCGACTTAGTTTTGATGAGATTAACAAGGAGTCGGTTAGATGGAGTGTATGGACCGGTTTTTGATTTAAGGAGTAAGATTGTTTTGGTTTGTGGTTAGGTTAAGTGAGTAAGCAGGAAATAAAAGAAATGACACGAGACAAGATTTTTTATGGATGTTCGGAGCAATCCCCGTCACCCCTTCTTCTCAGGTTATGAGAAGGATCTCCACTAACTTTCAAAGTTACAACGGTTACACTGCCAATCAAGCCTAACTCGCTACTCGCCGGTTACACCAACTCACTCTTGATGTAATACAATAACACAACACAACAATAGCTTTCGGTAAATGACACAACGGTTTTGGATCGCGCGTGAGATTTCTTTATCTCTCTAAAATTTTCGTAACTTGTGCTTAATGAGGTCGCTTCGTCTTCCTTTTATAGTGAAGATGATCCCAACGGTCATTTTCTTCTCCCACCGTGGGATTGGTTAATTCAGAATCACGCCGGTGCAGAGAGGTTGCTTGCACGTTTCACCTTCCTAACACTTGGCAAGCATGCAGATACTCCTCAGGTAAAGATGACGTAGTCGGTTTGCATATTCGAACACGTGTCAGGCATGCACTCTCCGGCTGTCGAAGTCAGATCAGTAAATCATCATTGTTTTTATCACATGCTTCTGATCGGATCTTATCTTCTTTTATTTCTCCGAGACACGTCTATTTCGTCATATTATGTCATCTTTGTAGATTTTAGTTTCTGGTTGACTCTTACATAGTATAGTCCGGCTGGGATGTAGATCTTTTCTTTGCTAGCCGGTCCCTTGAGAATGTTGAAACTGGTTCCTCTTGATCTTGACCTGATCACTTGGAACTGGATGTCTTTGAAGTGTTCTTTAGCCGGTTTGTGAGGCTCTAGCTGGTTTATGCAATTCGATTTGTTCCTGCACATAGAGGTTAATAGTTGTTTAGTTTTTTGGCCGGTTCCAAAATTTAACTTTACTTAATTTTTCTATCAATTTCTCCCTTTTTGATTATTTAGAATAAATATTCAAAAATTGTAATGTATGGTCGATTTGAAAATTAACTTTCTTAATTTTTTTCTATCAATTTCTCCCTTTTTGATTATTTAGAATAAATATTCAAAACTCGTAATGTGTGGCCGGTTTAAAAAAATCTGTTTAACAATTTCTCCCTATTTGATGTTTTTCTGTTTAAGAAAAAATTTCAAAGCATGTTTTGATTTTTCAAAGGATGTTTAGTGAAGTAAGTACTTTAAAGTATGATAAAAGGTGACTGAGTTCTGAAATAAAACCAAACACAGATAAATTGTTCATAAGAAAGAAAATAAACTAAGGATTGGATGGTCCCCCCTTTTCATTTTCTTTCTCCTTCCGCTTCCTTTCTTCTTCTTCCCTCGCCTTCCATTCCCTCTCTCTTCTATCAGCGTCAATTCGCCATCCGGTAAATACACTTGAGATGCCGGGAGTTCGTTTGCCAAATCCAAAACCGCCACTTACTGGTCTTGGTGGGCGAGACGGTTGAGCAACAATCGTCCTGGTACTTGGAATTTCGACTGCTTTCTTCTTTCGCCGGTTGAGTTGTTTGATATCCTCTTCTTCTTCGTCAAGAAGTTCTTCGTTTAGTCCGACCGGTTGAATCTCTCCTAGACCGCTTCGTTCCGCCAGCTTCATTACAGCCGCAAACGCTTTCTGTTTGTTCTTATTCCTTGTTTTCATAGAGTGCGAGGGTTAAGCCGGTGTGGATTCTTGTAGAGCGGCTTTTTCCTCCTCATTGCATTTCTTGGCTAACTCATGATCTTTGTCCTCAGTTTACTTCCTTAACCGTTTCCTCTCCTTTTCTTCGTCTTGAAGTTTCTTGGCAGTTTCGGCATCAGAACTGATCTGCGCTTGAGTTTTGTTGACTTGAAGTTTGGACAGCTCTTCAATCTGAGCGGCCATAGCCTGCATCATGTCGATGAAAGGAGCGGTTGCGGTTTGAACGGATTCGGCGATCATTGACTTAATTGATGTTTGCACGGTTTCATCTATCATTGACTTGATCGATGTTTGAGAGGTGTTGGCAATTTCGGATTGAATGGATGCCCGGATAGTTTTTGTCAAGTTGGTTTCAACGGTTGCAATCTTCTCATCGGTAGCAATGCTGTATTTGTGAAGACAAGAGATGATTGTATCAACCACTACTTCCTTTACTTGCTCAAGTTCCGGAGTCTTATCAGTTTGTGGAGGAGCACTGCTCCGGTTTTATGCTGTCATGGAGGACTCTCCGGTAACGAAGAAAGGTTTGTTTTGATAGAGATCGGCATGAGTTAAGACATGTTTGCACTCGTTCCTCCATCTTGCTTCGAGCCGGTCAGTACTTTGAATGAGTTTATCACGCACCGAGTGAAACCGCTCAAACATTCTTGATTCTATTGGAGTTAATGTTGCCCCTTCTGCCTCCCTCAAGGCATCTTCTACTGCATGTAACCGGGCGTATTCGTGTATCACCAACGTCTTGTTGAATGCGGCTTGAATGACGTTGGTACCTGCTAGCTTGAGAGCCTCTTCTTCTAATTCCATAAGTTTCTCCTAGTGTTTGTTACCGCTAATGTCGGGGAGCATGTCTGATAACTTTGTTTCGCAACGAAGCTGGACCCACAGGTGGTACGATGAGACCAACTCTTCAGCATCTTTGTTTATATCCAGGAGGAACTGCTGAAACATCTCCTCCTCTTCTTCTTCTGAAATGGGGACTTCGGCTTCGGTTACAATCTCAGGTTGTGGACCGGTTTGCAAAGCACTTTTTCCCTTTGCCGCAGAATCCTCAAGTAGAACTTCTTTCCCTTTGTTAACCTGAATTGGACCTTCAGGTGTCATTGTTGAATCGGCTGGCCCGTCTTGGGCCGATCGGAGCGTTGTTTTGGTTGGAACGGATTTGTTCCCTGCCGAGTCGGATGGTTCTTTTTCTTCAATATTTCCCTCCTGAGCCGGAGGGATCATGTTCTCAGTGTTGGCCGTTTCTTCGACCGGATGAGTTTCACTCTGACCGGATATCTCAACCTGATCAGTTGGCTTAAGAAGACTTGTCACGTCGTCTTCGGTTTCACGATGTAGAGTTTGGACCACGTCCACTATAACCTCTGAGGTTCTCAAACCTACTTCAACCATTATTTCATCGAGTTTCTTGTTCGGTGACTTGGAGTTTTCAGAGTGAATACTAACCTCTTCTGCCTCCTTCGATGTTGACTTGGTTTCTTGGCTCCCCGAGGGTTCGGTTTGCCATCCTTCTTTACCACCATTTCGCAGAACTGTTCGAACAAAACGGTTCCCTAGTCTAACTTGTCACCGCGGACAATCGCCATCATCATTTTTAACTTCAGCTTGGTCAGGTTATCGAAGTTTCCTCCTCTACTTTGAAGTAATCTAGAGATTATGTTCAGCAGCCATTTGAACTCCGGCTTGAGTTTGTTCTTCCGGCTTGAGTGAGTTACCAGATCCTTGTCGTCAGCCGATATAACCAACCGGACCGCGTTGGATTCTGCGTCTATCAAGCATGTTTTGAAGTACAGCCCGGTATTCGGCAAACTGAGTGCTTTAGAAAAGATCTCCTCCGTAATGTTAACCGCTTTGCCGCTCACGGTGGCGGAGACCATCCTCTTCGTTAGAGTCGTCGTCGCCAGAAACTCCATAACCTCCGTCGGGTGCACGATGAACGGACCAGACAGATATGTTTCCAATCCCGAATCCTTTAGCGATTGCAGCACTGTCTTGTTCTCTTCCGTAGCGTGTTCATCGATGTCGCTGAAATCGACCTGCAACATTTATTGAAAGGGTGCTGTAACTAGAGCAATGATGATTTTGTGAATGAAGAAGATGAAGAACAACGATGATCGGAAGTCAAAGAGATTTTTAAAATTTTAAGATTTTAGAGAGAGAAGGCTTGTGCAAATAATGAACTATTTTGAACTTATATAGGAGGCGGTTTTAAACGGTTGGAAGATGAACCGTCACTTGGTTATGATTTTGGCGCCAATTTTCCCTCCAAAAGTTACTGTAGTAATTTTCGGCGGTAAATGCGGAGAATACAATGGGCGGTAATTTTTGTGCGCGGTAAAACCGTGGGCGGTAAGTTTTTCAAACTTTTCAGACTTAGTTTGTGATTTTGATTAACCGGAAGTTTCGTTCAACATGGAGTTCTTTGTTTATTCAGATCAAAACCGGAAAGAAATGTAATGTGAAGAACCGGAGACTTTAAAAAATGGAAAATTTTATAGATGAGTCAGAAACATAGAATAATGAAGTGGTTTTCCAGTCGTACAACAAAATGACCAGAAAACCGGAAAGTATAGATAGATTAAACTAGATCGATCCAATCCCCCTCGATCATTCTGACAAGCCATTTGCTCACGGTGTTGTCGGGTGTCCGTTCCTCAATCCTCGATACTAATCTATCTAGCATGGATAGAGTTAGGGTGTTGGCCGGTCCGACAGGAACACTGGGCCCGAGGTTGCGGCGATGATCCTCCAAGAATCGAGTGATTTGCGGAGCGAAACCGATCCTTCCTCTTGGAGCGGTGATGAGCTTCTTCAAATTGTTGAAGAGGTAGGAAGCCTAGTTGATGGGCGATTTTCGCATGATGGCTATCATGATGTCGAAAGCCTCCCGATTATAGTTTTGGTTGGGCATTCGGCCCATGATAGACCGCTGAACCAAGTCATGAAAGACTTGGTATTGAGGAGCGAGTTTGTCATTCTCCCCGTGGTCGGCGACCGGTTCGATGGAGGAGGAGAAGATATAGGCGTAGTCTTCCTTAGCCGAAAAAAACGGCGTTGGGAAGTCTGAGAATCCTTCGGTTGGAAGGTCGAAGAATAGAGCAAAGTGTTCTTCGGTAAGCCGAAGAAATTTCTCTTCAATGATGGTTCGAATGCTACCATCATTAAGAATATGCCCGTTGTTGAAGAACTCGTACACCTCCTCTTCGAGGATGGTGTCTGATCCTTCAAGAAATTCTTGAAGCCCCGATTCTACGATCGGTAGGAATATACTTTCGTGAAACCGGCCATTTCTTATTTCTTGGAAGTTAACTATGATTGTGTTTCGTAGTTCAACATTCATTTTGGAGAAGAAATGAGATTGAGAATCGAACAGAGTTTTTGAACTTTCAAGCTTAGGGAGAGAGAAGTATTGGAAGTGTGTTTGAAGAGAAAGGATTAGGTCCCCTTTTATAGCGTGAGAGGTTGGGTGCATTAAATGAGAATATTTTGAAAAATCAGACCGTTTATGTCTGGTTATAAATGCCTTGTCGATTTTCAAGAGGATAAGGGTATGTCTAGTCAAATCGGATCAGGCATGCTTCTTGAAAGCGAATATTTCTGTTTCCAATAGTGATTTGATTTGGTTTGATACGGCGCATTTAATGTTTGTTATTTACTTTAGGATTTCTTTGATTTTGATTGAGGAAGAAAGAAATGGTCTTCATTAATGCAAAGTACTAAACCGGTAGTACAACAAAATTACCGGTTTAGGAAAGGATAAAGGAGATGAGGAAGAGTTAAACGTTTGATGACCCGGCCGCTTGATTCCTCTTGGCCTTATCTGCTTCCCACCGGTCGATCAGCTCTTGGATTCTCTCCTTCGTGAGCACATGCTTCGGATGGAGAGTGACGAAGGGTCCGGAGTGGATATCCAGACTAGCACAAAACCGCTTAGCTGAGGAGCATAGCCGGTTTTGTTTGATAGAATCGTTTTCTTCAAGTTGCTGAAGATGATCCAGGACCAGTTTACCGGTGTCCCAACCGTAACAGCAATCATCATCTCGAAGAGCCTCTGGGTGTAGTAGTAGCCTTTCTCT
Organism: Impatiens glandulifera; assembly: GCF_907164915.1. NCBI lineage: Eukaryota > Viridiplantae > Streptophyta > Magnoliopsida > Ericales > Balsaminaceae > Impatiens > Impatiens glandulifera. Next base: position 19,636,904 of record NC_061866.1, on the reverse strand, counting down.
CTACCCAGAACGGACTTTCCCAGAATCTCACATAGAAGTTGGTACTTGTGAGAGAGTTGGCTTTTAGCACCCCAAGGTCTAACCAGGATGTCAGAGTTGGAGAACCGATGACACATTTCTTCAATGGTCACCGGAGAGTAGGTTAGATCGGTTACCCCTTCAGTGGGCAAACCGTAGTATTCAGCGAAATCCGTCTCGCTGAATAGAAAGGACTGACCATAAACTCGTGTAACGATTATGTCTCGGTGCACTTCCTTTGCAGTCTGGAAGAATTCATCGACTACTAAGTAGTCGAGGATGAATCTGTTTTCCAGAAATCCTCTTAGCCCGCTTCTTTCAACGGCTAAGAACATTTCTTTGACCTCATGATCTTCGTATTGATAAATCGAGTTGAAATTAGCCAAGAGAATTTTCTTTGCGAGTGGGTCGGAGTTCATGTTCTTGAGGTAGTTTAAGCTCAAGATAGTTTTGTGAATAGTAAATTTTGTGAAGAGTTGTGAGGATTTAAGGGTGGTTTATATAGCCAGGGGTTCGGCTAGATCAATAGGTTAAGCATGCTTAGTGATGTCATCAATTAGTTAATAGGCTTTAACTTGTTGAAGTGTATAATGTTTATTTCCAATGCAAAGGTAATTATTACTAATATATTCATGATGACAAAAATCTATTGACAAGATGTGAGTCTCCCTCTCTTGATGATGGACACATGTCGTCATCTCAATTGAGGTAAACCATTTTATTAATTACAAGCTTCATTTCTCAAGGTATGCATGAAAACGCGGTTAGTTATCTCAAGTTAACCGGAAAAGTTCAATCCACCGAAACCAAAGTGTATTTATACTAATCGGTTTTCCATGACCGGTTTTCGTTGGATATTTTATTCCGATTGTGAAGAAATGTTGAGACATATCAATCATTTGTTCAGCTTTGGATTAAGTATATCCACTTCTACCAGGTCATTTCAACCGCCTAGTAAATGTTCATGTGGTTTGACATCATGAAGTGATCAGGCATAATCGGAGACTTCCTTCCAGTTAGCATTCTTGAATTTACAATGGCCTATTTGAATATAGTTTGAGAAGCGAGAGCTTCTCCCTGAACACATATCCCGGTTTTTCATAATTATGTATGTAAGCAGTATGTATGATCATGGTATAAGTTGCTTAACATCGGTAATTCCTAGAATATTTCTGAAATGAGTAAACTTAGCTTCCTGTAGCGGTTTGGTGAAGATGTATGCTACTTGTTGCTCAGTTGAGACATATTCCAACCGGATGTGTTTCTCTTGAACATGCTCCCGGATGAAATGGTGTCTTATATCAATGTGCTTCGTTCTTGAGTGCAATATCGTATTGTATGTAATCGCTATCGCGCTGGTGTTGTCACAAAATATTGGTGATTCCTCAGCTACTACGCCAAAGTCCCTTAGTTGTTGTTGGATCCAGAGGAGTTGTGCACAACAGCTTCCGGCTGCTATATATTCTTCCTCTACGGTTGACGTTGCAACTGAGGTCTGTTTCTTGCTGCTCCAAGTAACGAGCCGGTCACCCAGGAATTGGCAGGTTCCACTTGTACTCTTCCTATCGATTTTGCATCATGCGTAATCCGCGTCTGAGTAGCTTATGAGATTGAAACTTGAGTCTTTTGGATACCAAAGTCCCACTTCTTGAGTTCCCTCAGATATTTTAATATTGTTTTAGCCGCAGTGTAATGTGATTGCTTTGGATTGGCTTGTAATCTCCCGCATACTCCAACCGCAAACAGAATGTCTGGCCGGCTAGCTGTTAAGTAAAGCAATGATCCAATCATTCCCCAATATGCTGTGATGTCAACGGCTTGACCATCCTCATCTTTGTCTAACTTTACAGAATGACTCATTGGTGTAGCCGCCTCAGCGCATGTATCCATTCCAAACTTCTTTAGTAGTTCGGCTGTGTATTTTGGTTGGCTTATGAACGTTCCGGCTTCAATCTGCTTTACCTGAAGTCCTAGGAAGAAACTCAGTTCTCCCATCATACTCATTTGAAATTTGTCAGTCATCATTTTTGAGAATTTATCACATAGTATTGGATCGGTTGATCCAAAAATAATATCATCAACATATATTTAAACAAGTAATATGTGTTTCTTTTTCTCAAATTTGAAAAGTGTTTTATCGACTGAACCTATTGTAAATTTGTGATCAAATAAGAATTGTGTTAACGTATCGTACCAGGCTCTTGGAGCCTGTTTCAAACCGTAAAGGGCCTTGTTTAGCCGGTAAACATGATTTTCGTGTTCTGGATTTTTGAAACCTGGAGGTTGATTAACATACACCTCCTCATTTACCTTACCATTTAGAAAATCACTTTTAACATCCATTTGAAAAACTTTGAAATTTTTGAAAGCTACATATGCTAAAAATATTCTAATGGCCTCAAGTCTAGCTACAGGGAAAAATGATTCTTCAAAATCAACACCTTCTTCCTATTTGTAGCCTTGAGCCACTAACCGGGCTTTGTTCCTCGTAACTAAACCGTTTTCATTTAGTTTATTTCTAAATACCCATCGTGTTCCTATAACCGGTTTATTTTTCAGTCTAGGAACTAGGTATCAGACTTTATTTCTCTCAAACTCGTTTAATTCCTCTTGCATTGCTAGGATCAAATCGGGATCTGACAATGCTTCATCCACCTTTTTCGGCTCAATTTGTGATATGAAAGCGGAGTTTTCATAGTGTTCCAAATTTTGTTGCCTAGTTCGGACGGGTGAGGATATGTTACCTATTACTAGTTCAAGAGGATGATTTCTGTTCCTTCTGAGGTTTATCCGAGACGTGTCTACCAAGCTTTCGGTTGGCTGATCAAGGTTAGACTGATCGGTAGGCTGAACAGAGTCAGACCGACCAATTTCTTCAGTCGAAACTAAAGAGTCAACTTTCTGCGGTAAAGCAGCTTGAACAGGCTGAGGTTCAGCATCAACCGCTTGGTCATTGACAAATCGTCTAAAAACCGGAACCTCATCTTCATCATCAGAATAGATATTGAAGTTTTCCATTCTGTTGTGAAGGTCGAAGGGTAATGCAGTGTTTCGTTCAACCGATTCATCAAAAACAACGTGGGCTGTTTCTTCAACTGTTAAAGTCCTAGTATTATATATCCTATAAGCTTTACTTACAGCTGAATATCCCAACATTATTCCCTCATCGGATTTAGCATCAAAAGAGGTCAAATAATTTTTTCCGTTGTTGTGAACAAAACATTTACTACCAAAAATTCGAAAATACCGTATGTTTGGAATTCGATCATAGTATATTTCAAAAGGAGTTTTGGAAAATCGTTTAGTTACTAAAGATCGGTTTTGAGTGTAACATGCGGTATTAATAGCCTCAGCCCAAAACTTTTGGGTGATACCCGAATCGGCTATCATTGACCTTGCGGCTTCCTTGAGAGTTCGGTTTCTTCTCTCAGCCAGGTCGTTTTGTTGAGGAGTTTTAGCACTAGACAACTCGTGTCTAATACCGGAATCATCAAGAAAAGTAGTTAATCTGCTATTTATAAACTCAGTTCCTCTATCACTTCTGATTTTGTTTACTCGAATAGATTTCTCATTTTGTATTCTCAAAATCAATTTGATCAGGTTTGGTGTTGCTTGATTTTTAGAGGCTAAGAATGTTACCCAAGTAAATTTAGAATAATCATCAATAACTATCATAGTATAATGCATGCCTCCTAGACTGGTTACTCTAACCGGACCAAACAGATCCATATGCAAAAGTTCTAAGCACCGTTCAGATTGATAATTTCCTTTACTTTTGAAAGATGACTTTATCTGTTTACTCATTTGACATGCAGCACATACTTTATCTTTTGAAAACTTAACATTTGGAAAACCGTAAACTAGTTCTTTGGAACATATAAAGTTAATTGTTTTGAAGTTCAAATGGTTTAGCCGTTTATGCCAAAGCCAGTTTGAATCATTTCCAGCTATCATGCATACCGGTTTTTCAAAATCAGTTTTCCAATCAACTTTGTAAATATTTCCCATTCGGTTACCGGTTAAAAGAATATCATTTTGATGATTTTTAACTAAACATGCATTTTATGAAATTCAACTTTATAACCTACATCGCACATTTGACTTATACTTAATAGGTTAAAATGCAAGTGTTCTACCAGTAGTACATTATTTATGGATAGGTTACCATGGACAATCTTACCCTTGCCCACGGTTTTACCTTTCGAGTTGTCACTGAATGTTATGACTGCTCCGGTTTCATACTTGATGTCGGTTAGTAGTTCATCATTGCCTGTCATGTGTCTTGAGGATCCGCTGTCCAGATACCATTCTGAGTTCTTTAACCGGTTGCTTCTCCTAACTTGTAAAATAAAATTATTTACACCTTTTTGGTACCCACATTTAGTTGGGTCCATGGTTGATTAGTCCCTTCGGGATCCAGACTTGAATAAGTCGGATCACCTTCCCGGTATCTGTTCTTATAGTGTTTGGCTTAACTTCCTTATCCTTGCTCACGAATGCCTTATGTTGTGGTGATGAGTGTCTTTGAGACCTAGATTTACTTGTTTTATTTTGTTTATTTTCTTTCCGTTCAGCTTTCCTTCTCTCAGGATGAAGCCATTTTTCTAATTCAGTCGGACTCACATATTTAAGTTCTTTTTCCGGTTTTAGATCACGTGCTTCTTCATTTTCGGTTGATGAACTCTTGACAAATCTTATGAATGGAAGATTGTCTTTTGTGAGTTTCATTCCGTTAGGTTGATTTGATTCGTTTTGTTTGTTTTGTTCATAACCGATATCAAATCTACACTTGGGGTGTCTTTTATAATTACACATTTGTTTTATGGCTTGACGAGATCTCTCCCACGCAGCCGTAACATACAGTGCTCGTTCATCGATTTCAGTTACCGGTTGAACTATCTCCTCATTATCTAAGGATAGTTCATCCGGTTCATACCTTGCAGTTTCGCATGACTTATCAGCGATACCACTTGACTCTACGGTTTTAGGTTCTACCGGAGTCGGTATGTATGCAGATATGTTTCTGAACTCAGCGACCATTTCGTTGAGTGCAGAAATCAAATCTTCCTTAGTGAACTCATCAGAAGAGAAATCAAATACATCTTCGTCATTTTCCATGAAGCATGTCACTCTTTCTTCATCATTTTCGTTGTCGGAGTACGCCCATTCGCTTCCACCGTCGGATGCAATGAGTGCTTGCTGGTCATCGTTTCTCCGGTAATCGTTCAGTTGGTTATCATTTCTCCGATAGTTGTTCCCTTGGTAGTTGTTACCCTGGTACCGGTTACCTTGGTAGTTGTTACCTTGATAGTTGCCTTCCGGTTTTCTGTCGTCTCTTCTCGGTTTCCTACACTCTGACCTGAAATGTCCAAAACCATCACAATTATAGCATCTTTTATTTGATTTATCTATATAATTATAGCTAAAGTTGTTGTTAAATGGCGGTTGATTCTTCTTCATGAATCTCCCAAATTTCTGAGCTAGCATCGCCATCACATCTTCACTGATCTGATCAGCGTTCTTGACTGGAGCCGGAACGGTTGATACTTGGACCGCCGGTTCCACCGATGTAACCAAAGCTCTGGTTGCGGTTGACGTGGATGCTTCATCTTCGATCCAAGACTTAATCTCGAACTCGTAAGCTTTTAGATCCTCAAACACGTCATGCAACTTCATCTGCCTGAGGTTGCTTGTTTCCCTCATCACCATGGTTTTGATATCCCATGTGCTCGGTAGTGATCTTAAGGCTTTAATGATTACTTCTCGGTTGTCGTATTTCTTTCCGAGTGTTTGAAGCTCGTTGACCACGCTGGTGAACCGGTTGCTAAATTCCTTCATATTTTCCCCCGGTTTCATCCTGATGTTTTCATATTTCTGTGTAGCCACCAAGATTTTGTTCTCCTTTGTTCTTTCGTTTCCTTCATGAATCTGAATGATCGTTTCCCAAGCTTCCTTTGCATTATCACATGTTGATATCTTGTTTAAGGTATTATCGTCTATAGCCTTATAGATGTGCCTCATGCAATGATTGTCCAGGTTACTCCGTCTTCGATCTTCAGTTGTCCATTCGTCTAACTCCTTATTGATTTTGATTGGCCCTTCTTTCAGAACTCAGCTCATCTCATCATCTAGCGTGATCAGCATTGGTGGCTTGTCGTTGTAGGTCATACTTCCCATCTTCTTCGGTTGCTTGAGTGCTAAGAACCTCGCTCTGATACCACTTGTTAGGATCGGGGACGTCCTTGGAGGACCGGGGTGTTCCGGTTTTAGGAAGGGTGGCCGCTTACACAACACACAACACTTTTGTGATAGTCCGGTTAGAGACTATAATCATTCTCAGCACTTCGCAAACTGTCATAGACTCTTGAACCGGGTTCAAAGGCGGAAATGTTTGTTTCAGTCTAAAGCAACGTATGCGACTTCGTTTTGATGAGATTAATAAGGAGTCGGTTAGATGGAGTGTATGGACCGGTTTTTTATTTAAGGAGTAAGATTGTTTTGGTTTGTGGTTAGGTTAAGTGAGTAAGCAGGAAATAAAAGAAATGACACGAGACAAGATTTTTTATGGATATTCGGAGCAAACCCTCCTACGTCACCCCTTCTTCTCAGGTTATGAGAAGGATCTCCACTAACTTTCAAAGTTACAACGGTTACACAGCCGGTCGAGCCTAACTCGCTACTCGCCGGTTACACCAACTCACTCTTGATGTAATACAATAACACAACACAACAATAGCTTTAGGTATATTACACAACGGTTTTGGATCGCGCGTGAGATTTCTTTATCTCTCTAAGATTTTCGTAACTTGTGCTTAATGAGGTCGCTTCGTCTTCCTTTTATAGTGAAGATGATCCCAACGGTCATTTTCTTCTCTCATCGTGGGATTGGTTAATTCAGAGTCACGCCGGTGCAGAGAGGTTGCTTGCACGTTTCACCTTCCTAACACTTGGCAAGCATGCAGATACTCCTCAGGTAAAGATGACGTAGCCGGTTTGCAGATTCGAACATGTGTTAGGCATGCACTCTCCGGCTGTCGAAGTCGGATCAGTAAATCATCATTGTTTTTATCGCATGCCTCTGATCGGATCTTATCTTCTTTTATTTCTCCGAGACACGTCTATTTCGTCATATTACGTCATCTCTGTAGATTTTAGTTTCCGGTTGACTCTTACATAGTATAGTCCTACTGGGATGTAGATCTTTTCTTTGTTAGCCGATCCCTTGAGAATGTTGAAACCGGTTCCTCTTGATCTTGACTTGATCACTTGGAACTGGATTTCTTTGAAGTGTTCTTCAGCCGGTTTGTGAGGCTCCAGCCGGTTTATGCAATTCAATCTGTTCCTGCACATAGAGGTTAATAGTTGTTTAGTTTTCTAGCCGGTTCCAAAAATTAACTTTACTTAATTTTTCTATCAATTTCTCCCTTTTTGATTATTTAGAATAAATATTCAAAAATTGTAATGTATGGCCAATTTGAAAATTAACTTTCTTAATTTTTTTCTATCAAACTTTATTGCGAGAACTAGTGCAGATCGATATATTGTAATTATTTTTAACCCTCGGATAAAATCTCATGTATTAGAGTGCACTAATATTTGCATTAATCCACGTTCATCGCCTCATTGCTATTATTTTTGAAATAATAATATGTTGTAATTATTTAAGAAATCTTGTCATGTTTGAGAGTGCAGTAAACATTGCACTAAACATTGTTCAATGCAGAATTGTTTTAATCTTTGTAATATTGATAATACGTATTATTGCAAAAAATTAATGTAGAATGAATAACATTTTTAGTAAATATTTTTCAACTCTCTGTTATAATTCCCTATATGAGAGTCCATTAAATTTTGCATTAAACCGTGTTCAACGCCGAATTGCTTTAATCCTTGCAATATTGATAATGCATATTATTGCGAAGACTAGTGCAAAATGAATGGCATATATAGTATATATTTACCAACAATCAGGTAGAAATCCCATGTTTGAGAGTGCAGTAAACATTGTACTAAACCGTATTCAACGCCCAATTGCTTTAATCCTTACAATATATATAATATGCATTAGTGTGAAAACTTATGCAAAACGAATGATATTTTTAGTAATATTTTTCAGTTCTCTATTATAATTCTCTATTATTGTGAAAACTTTGCATTAAACCGTGTTCAACGCCGATTTGCTTTAATCCTTGTAAAATTGTTAATGCACATTATTGCGAAAACTAGTGCAAAACGAATGATATTTTTAGTAAATATTTTTCAACTCTCTATTATAATTCCCCTGTTTGAGAGGGTAGTAACATTTGCACTAAACCGTACTCCACGCCGAATTAGTTTAAGCTTTGCAATATTGATAATACGTATTATTGCAAAAACTAGTGCAAAATGAATGACATTTTTAGTAAATATTTTTCAATTTTCTGTTATAATTCCACTATATAGGAGTGCAGTAACCTTTGCACTAAACCGTGTTCAACGTTGAATTGCTTTAATATTTGTAATATCGATATTATATAATATTACAAAACCTATTGCGAATCGCTATTTCACGTTAAAACTAATTAAACTAGTAACAATTTTAGCATTAACAATGTATTTATTATTTCTAACTACCACCAACTACCAATGTACTTGTGTACTTACTTCCTTGACTTCATCTTATACAATTAGACACTACAATATCTCTATCTCTCTATCTTATATCTTCATCCTTTGATCAAGACCATCAAATTCTTCAATATATATAATTTCATTTAACATCAAGGTAAATATATGTCTCCATCTTCTATATTCATCCTTTATATTTATATATATATATATATAAGTAGATAATATTCTCATTTTAATGTATATCTTCATATTGTATCACATTTTTAGGGAATTTTCACCATTTGATAAACAAAGATTAAGATCTTGAATATATTTTATATATTTAACATATTATTCTTATCTTGTCTTTGATTATATATATCACATATTATTCTTATACATGATTTTATGCACAACATCATTTATATATTTAGATAAATACATTTTAATCTTATATTTGATTATATATATATATATATTGCAGATTGCAAATTGAGGGAGAATCGGGTTTGAATGTAAAATAATAAACCTGAATGCATTGAAATATTCTTAAGAGGTTTAAAAGAGTTCATTTCATTTTCCACAACTCAAAATGCTTATATGGATGTTGAAAAAATCAGATGTCCTTGTAAAAAATGTCATATTCGAAAGTTCATTATGTCTGAATTATTCCATAATCATTTGCTAAGAAATGGATTTATAAAAAACTATTATGCGTGGGCTGCTCATGGGGAACCAATTAAAAACTCAAAGGTATATAACTATCAACGTAAACGACAATTGTTAGGTAACACTAAAAGATCAAATGCATATGAATCAATGATATATGACATGGCATCAAGTCACCAACCAAATGTAGGGAATGAAGCTTCTACCAATTTAAACACACATATTTTATCTCAAAAGTTCTGGACTGCATTGAACGCGGCACTTCAACTAATCTGGTCTGGTCATAAAAGCGAGAGTAAACTATCAGCTATGGTAAAACATCTTAACATGAAATCAGAGAACAATTGGGCCGAGCGCGCTATAAATCAAAATCTAGAATACATTAATTCAATATTACTATAAAATAATTGTATGCCGGATACTTTTTATAGCATGATGAAATTGGTTGAATATTTGGGTTTGTCCGTGATTAGAATCGATGTATGTATAGATGGTTGTATGTTTTATTGGGGGTAGATATTGATAAACAATCATGCAGGTTTTGTAATCAATCCAGATTCAAAGACAATTATGTTAAGTCGAAGCCCCATAAAAAACTATTTTATTTACTACTTGCTCACAAGTTGTAAAGGTTGTACACATCTAATGTGGCCACCGCTCACATGACATGGCATGGTGGTCAGGTTAAAAAACTTGGGATCATGTGTCATCCTTCTGATAGAGAGGCTTGGAAGATGTTTGATCATCATTATCCAATATTTGCACTTGAGCATAGAAATGTTCGACTTGACCATTTTTCAGATGGATTTGCTCCTTTCAAACAATTTGGAAAATCATATTCATGCTGGCCAATAGCTCTAACATCCTATAATCTACCACCGAGTATGTGCATGAAGTCACCGTATATGTTTATTTCACTAATTATTCCTAGACCAAAAAGTCTAAAAAGAAATATTGATATTTTTTTAACTATTGATAGAAGAGTTACAAATGTTGTGGAATGTTGGTGTTCCTACCTATAATGTTTCCCGGGATGAAACATTTAACATGAAGGCAATGCTGTTGTGGACTATTAATTATTTTTCTACTTATGGAATGTTTTCGGGTTGGAGTACTCATGGACTTGATGGTTGTCAAATATGTATGAAAAAATCTAAATCTTTTCGATTAAAATATGGCCGAAAGGCTTTTTATTTTGATTGTCGTAGACAATTATTGTTGCTGGAGCATCCTTACAAAAATGACACACAAAATTTTACAAAAGACCGGGTGAAAACAAATCTTAATACCCATATAAAATATAGCAATGAAATATGGTCTGAAATTTCACATTACAAGCTTACAAGTGAATCTCCCAAAGAGTATCTTCATGGATTTGGTGATCATCGCAAGTGGACTAAGAGAAGTATCTTTTGGGAGTTTTCGTATTGGTCAAAACTTCTCATTCGACATAACTTGGATTTTATGCATATTGAAAAGAATGTGTTTGAAAATATTATAAATACCATTATGAATGTGAAGGCTAAGACGAAGGACAACCTTAATGCTGGGAATGATATGTTTCTGATAAAATGTCTCATAAGCCTAAGAAGGATTCTTATACCTTGACGAGGGAAGAAAATTTCATAATTTGTAAATGGCTAAAGACGTTGAAATTCCCAGATGGTTATATTTCCAATTTGTCAAGATGCATTGACACAACCTCTAATCTAGGTTGATTGGATTCAAAAGTCACGATTGTCATGTTTTTTTAGAAAGGTTATTGCCAATTGTATTCAAAAAAATATTACCTAAATTTGTTTGGGGAACATTGACTAATTTAAGTAATTTCATGCATGACCTTAATTGTTCAACTTTGAGCCAAGATAAAGTGGATAACTTACCAGCTCAAATTCCTATAATTTTATGCAATCTAGAGAAGATTTTTCCACTTTCATTTTTTGATTCAATGGAATATCTTTTGATACATTTACCATATGAAGAAAAAATAGGAGGTCCAGTACAATACAGATGGATGTATCCCTTCGAGAGGTATGTACATACATATTTTATATTATCTTTGTACAAAATAATTAAAAATACTTCGTAATTTGTACCCTTTTCAATTTAGGTTTCTAAAAAGTGTGAAGAATAAGGTGAAAAACAAGGCTAGAATTAAAGCATCCATATGCAATGCCTATATTCTTGAAGAAATATCAACATTTTCTTCGTATTATTTTGAATCGATTATAAATTGCAAACAAAGACAACCTCAAAGGAACACGGAATTTGTTGCTCAAAGATATTCATGACCTGCAAAGAAACATTAGTTGCTCACACATATGTCCTACTAAATTGTCCAGGGGTGAATCTATATTATAGGTATTGAACGATCATATCATAATTCTTTATTTTAAATTTGATAACTTATTTTATTTCATTATTTAAGTACATTTTGTGGTATGAATGCTGAAGTAGATCCTAATGAAACGGATTGTCAATTCTCATCATGGTTCCGGTCAAAGGTGATTTTAATTTTCATTATGACTAAAGATGTCAAGTCTGTTAGGATCGGTGACAACAATAGAAGGGGGTTGAATATTGTTGTATTAATAATCACTTTTAATTTTATTTTAATCTTGTTAAAGATGAAAATATGTTTCTATTCTTCACAAATCTTCACAAGCTCTTGAACAAGTTCAAGTGTGGAAATGTTTGTTAGATTTGAAGCGGCAGATTACGATCTGTTAGATGTAGAAATGAAATAACACAGGAGTTTTATGGATATTCGGAGATAAAACTCCTACGTCACTCCTTCTTTTGTTTCCAGAAGGATTTCACTAGAAGGCTTTGATTTGTATAGAAGCTACACAAACCCAGTCAGAACACGGGACTTAACAGTTGCCTGTTTTGAACTCCTCGATATCACTTCATTAAACACACAACGTTCTGTTCAACTTATAATACTGAAAATATACTCAAGTAGAGAAGTAAACAATAGCTCAACTTAGCTTAGTGAATTACAGAATAATCTTAGAGAGAGAATAAATGCAGAGCTAAGCAATTCAGAATTCGTGTAAACAATAAGAGATTTGATGATCAAACAAAATCAAGAGATTTGTCGTTGTACTGTACTGCTCTTTTATATTGAAGCGTGGCAACGGTCGAATCTTCCTGTTAGATATGTGTCATCTTTCTAATGGATGTATTCCAAATGTATGGGATCGTACGCGTGGCATGCGGGATGATAGTGCGCGGAATATTCGTTGGAATATGGTGTACTAGAAGGTACAGTGCGGGCTAGTGGAATAAGTGAGTACTTGGAAATTTTACATTTTTCATAATAAGCTGACTTGGCAGGCTGCTGATAATGAACGTTGATGTTCGTTATGCTGAATAGATATGTAGATAAGCATGCGCTTCTTCAGGCGGCTACTTAAGTAAGGCGTCTGCTCGCGCTACTTCATAATACTGCTGAAGCAAGGCGTCTGCTCGCGCTTCTTCAGACTGCTGCTAAGGCAATGCGATTGCTCGCACTTCTTCAAACTGCTGTTAAAGCAAGACGACTGCTCACGCTTCTTCAGACTACTGCTGAAGTAATGTTATTGCTCGCGCTTCTTTAGACTACTGCTGAAGCAAGGCGACTGCTCACGCTTCTTCTGACTGCTGCTGAAGAGAGACATCTTATCGCGCTTCTTCAGTTGTACCTGCACATTAAACATTTGCACAACTTAGTTTTATTCACTTATGAATTCATCATTAAAATTATGTCGTAATGATTAAACTTATTTTTATTCATCTAAGTTCATTTTAATCAATTAAAACATTTTTCTTATTTCAACTTAATTAATTATTTCTCTTTTAATAAATTTTTTGTTTTTTTATTTATCTTAATCTAACAATTTCCTCTTTTTTGATGATGTTAAAATTAAGTTAAAAAATAGGGGATTGTTAGGATCGGGATCGTCGATAATGGACCGGGGTCCAGCTAAAGGAGACCGCTTAAACACACACACAACGGTTGGCGCTAATCCGGTTAAGAATAAACACCGATCTTAACACTACACAGACTGTCACAAACTCTTGAACCGAGTTCAAGGGCGGAAATGTTAGTTTCAGCCTGAAGCAACACACACGGATCGGTTGGAAGAAAGAGAGTATAGAAGGATCGGTTTGAATGAGAGAAACCAGTTCGGTTAGTTAAATGGCCAAAAATAAATGAAAAACACAAGACACGGATTTTATGGATGTTCGGAGATAAAGCTCTTACGTCACCCCTTCTTCTCAAACAGTGAGAAGGATATTCACTAAGGACTATTCAATAACACAATACAACACACGATCGAGTCTTATTTACTGCTCGATGTTCACTTTACAACACTCACACGGTATTGTAATACACTTTTACATATATGTAAACACACAGAACTTTTCAGTTTGTTCTTATCACTCAATAGCTTTGTAGGTTTCTCAAAGTATATTCGCGAGATTCAGAATCCAAAGCTAGATGGTGAGCGCAAGAATCAGGTCGAAGAAGAGGCTTTTGTTCAGCCTTTTTGCTTCCTTTAATAGTGGAAATATGACAACGGTCATATTTCTCTCTCTTAGATTATTGGTCACATGATCAGCAATCCGATGGAAGCTTCCCAAATGATGATGTTGTGCCGGCTTGAAATTAGGTAGCTTGTACGTTTGTGTTTTTGTACACTTGGCAGCTATACATTGGTCGGCTGCCTACTCTTCGAAGGTTGCTTCTGAATTTATACAAAATCTGGTAATTATTCATCTAACAGTTCTCTTCAGTCTAATCAGCAGACTTGTTTCAGAACACAAGGGATGCAGTTTGAACCTTTGAGGATCTTCCTCTGCACATTCTAAAGAATATAAGTTTGCATCAACACGTCAACTACCTTTATATCCATATTTTGGTCTTGTTTTGATTTAACACTATCCGGTGAAAATATATGTTGCTCTTAGAATTTGGTCTGACCTGACACAAATCGGTTGATAGATTGACCGGTCCTTAATTCTAGTCGAGCAGAATTTCTGAGAATATGAATAAGCTGTTTCGGTTTATCCTGTTTCGGTTGAATGACTTTGACCAGCCAGGTTGAAGGTATGTACCTGCACATAGAGTTGAATTAAGTTAAGTTCTTTTAGATAGTTAATTACTTATTAATTAACTATCTAGTTTTTCTAATAGGGATTAAAAGATAAGTAATATATTTATATAAATATATAAAATGTACAAATTAAGGTAAAAATATCCCCCCTTTTTAATCGTTGAAGATAAATCATTCACAGCCTCCTCTTCTTCCTCCTCGACCTCCACCTCGACCTGTCTGGATTCCTCCTAGTTCGACTACCTTGAACGCAACTTTCCCTTCCTCCTCGATTTCTAGATTCCACCTTTTTAACAGCATCATCAACAACTTTAATAAAATTTGTCGTTGCACCAGCATCTTCAATACACTTGGTTGTTGCATCGGTATCTTCAATGCTCTTAGTTTCTACATCGACATCTTGAATGCGCTCAGCTTCTACTGTCTTGAGGTGGTTGAATATTTTGAGCAGTTAATGGATGAAAATATCCATTCTTCCAAAAATCTCTCTATGATGGTCGAAGGAAATTTTGAGCAGAGTAGATTTTAGCCTGGTGAATGCATCCCGGATGATCGACACTTCAATATAAGTCCTTGATATTTCTTTCTAGGCAATTGCATGTGCCGAGGCAACATCAGTTGTTGCCTTAGTGCTAGGATCGGTGTTAACAAAAGAGACGGGGGTTTGACTACAGTTAATAGCTTATGACTTTCAATTCGGTTTTAACTCTAATAGAAGTTAAAATATGTTTCTATTCTTCAAAAATCTTCACAAACTCTTGAACAAGTAGTGCGGAACAATTTGTAGATTTGAAGCGTCAGACAGATAAATGCAATCAATAGAAAATAAAGAACACAGGGAGCTTTATGAATGTTCGGAGATAAAACTCCTACGTCACTCTTCTTCCTCAACATGAAGGATATTCACTAAAAGACATTGATTTATTACATCAATTATAGAAACCCAATCAGAAAATACATGACTTAACAATCGCCTGCTTTTGAACTTTTATCTAACTCTCTATTGAATAGAACAACCTCTGTTCAACTTACAATACTGAATTTCACATAGAAAGAACAGTAGATGAATTACAGAAAATTCACAGCGTGAGTAATTGCTCTTTAGATTTTGAGTGAAAGAGATCCAAATAGCACAAATAACTCGGAGTGATTGGGAGAGTTGGAGAGATTGTTAGAGAGATCGAGCAAGCTTCGTGCAAAAAGTTCTTCGTTCGTTGTCCTTGGGTATCTATTTATACTTAAAAAGCATCATTGGTTGAATCTTCTTTGTGGGCACGTGTCATGTGTCTGTTGGATAGCCGCCAATAGTACGATAGTACAGCAGACTATGAGCATTGGGATCGTGGCCATATAGGCCTGATAGTGCGCCGAATATCCTTTAATATTTTGTTGTACTAGAGAAGAACAACGTGTGTAATTTGAATGATAAACGCATACGTGGCAGTCTTTCATTTGTTGAGATCATCTAGTTTGACAGACTATTGAAAACAAGAACTACAGATGAGCTGAGTAATGAATTACACGCTCCGTTAGACATTTGATCATGTCGGGTGACATATAATCGAGCAATCCTCAAATCACTTCTAAAGGAGTTAGACGACGTCTAACCGCACATTCCTTAGACCACGTCTGAAGGAGTTAGACGACGTCTAACCGCTCATTCCTTAGACCACGTCTAAAGGAGTTAGACGACGTCTAACCACACATTCCTTAGACCACTTCTAAAGGAGTTAGACAAAGTCTAACCACACATTCCTTAGACCACGTCTAAAGGAGTTAGACAACGTCTAACCACGCTTTATTTAGAAGACGTCTGAAGGAGTTAGATGACGTCTAACCGCGCATTCCTTAGACCATGTCTGAAGTAGTTAGACGACGTCTAACTGCGCATTTCTTAGACCACGTTTAAAGGAGTTAGATGACGTCTAACCGCGCATTCCTTAGACCACGTCTAAAGGAGTTAGACGACATCTAACCGTGCATTTTGTACACCACGTCAGAAGGAGTTAGACAACGTCTAACCGCGCATTCTTTAGACCACGTCTGAAAGAGTTAGACAACGTCTAACTATGCATTCATTAGACCATATCTGAAGGAGTTAGACAGCGTCTAACCGCGAATTCCTTAGACCACATCTAAAGAAGTTAGACGATGTCTAACCGTGCATTCCTTAGACCATGTCTAAAGGAGTTAGACGACATTCTTTAGATCTGTATCTGAACAACGGCAAATAATTCAACTTAGTTTTATTCAAACCACATCATCAAAATTATGTTGTACAAATTCTCTTTAATTAATTAATTATTTCTTTCTTAATTAAATTTCTCTTTTCTTTGTTTAATTTAATCCAAAAACTTCCCCATTTTTTATGATGTTAAAACTTAGTTTAAATCAAGTTAAAAAATCAATTCATAATATAGACTTAAAAATATTATATTTATAAGAATAAAAACTACATAACTAAAAAAAAATATTCAAGTTTTCCTCCATGGTTTCTTGAGTATTCAGCGCTGGGGATCTCTTTCGTCGGGTACACGTTCTATGTGGCTTCGACTATCTCCTTGTCCGCCTCCACGACCACCTCCACGATCACTTATATGACTGTCGCGATCATATTGACAGGTACAATGGCCACTTTGAGCAGATTTCCTTTTGGAGCGAGTGTCGTGAGGACTTGTTACCCCTTTATTTAATGTTTTAAGGAGACTTTCTTCCGCATTTTTAATATCATCAGCTGCCTTAGCGGCTTCTGCAACAGCATCCTCCTTAGTCTTGAGGCGCTGAGCGACTGCGTCAACAGTTTCTATACGTTCAGCTTCATCAACCTAAAGAGATCTGGCTATTTCCATGATTTGATGAGTGAGGGACTCCAACACAGATCTTGTTTCATTGTGACACTCAAGGTTCGGAGACTCGGCTTTGTTAGAAGACTCATCGTTATGAGTGAAGATGAATTGCTACATTCTTTTGGCCTGGGTGTGGAGAATCTTAACATCGTGAGCAGTTTTCAAAAAATATTTATTTGTGCTCTTTTGGGCATTGGCTAATGCAATATTCGCCTTGGAGTTCTCTATGTTTTCCCTTGAGTTCGAAACATTTTCCCTAGCGTTTGCCGCGTATGCCTTCTCAATGTTTTTCATTCTTGAATCTAGAGTCTATACACTCTGATAAATACTAGATAAAAAGTATATAATGAATTTGCGGAAGTGCTTGACCCTTGGAGATGCTTCATTAGAGGAGTTGGGATTAGAGGATACGATATATGATCCAGTAGACATAGAGCGAATAGGGTTAGCATGAACACTTACTTGGATCGAATGTTCTGGTTCTTTGTCTTGGGCGGATGCCTAGGGAACATTGATCATTTCCTAGGAGCCATTTCTAGTTCCTTGGATTTCAGCGCAAAGGTCCTTCACATATCCAAAAATATATTTAGACCGAAGGATATTATCAGGAAGGGAGGAGGAAAGGGTAGCCTTTCTTCGGAAGCATTCTCTTTAAATGAAGAGGAAGACTTAGCAGTTTCAGCTTCAGACGCCCTTTGGAAACGGACACATTCCCCCTCAGTAGATGGCGTCTGCTCTAGTTTAGACGAAAGGGGAGCTTCAAACGTCCCCTTCTGAATAGGCATGGGCGTCTACTTAGACGCAAGAGAAGTAACCTCCTTAACTAGAGGAAGTTCTTGTTGAACTCCAAATGGGAGAGGCGTCTATTCAACATAATGACAAGCAAAGAACTACCTTTCTTCAACGGATGATTCTTTTTTCTCGATGAAATAAAGAGTCTCCTGCTCTTCATCTACCGAGAGCATCTACTCTTCTCTAAAGATCTGACGAGGCTCACCTTGAGGAGATGGCATGTCATCAATGTTTATTATTGGCTCATCATCTTCTGGGCAGTTGAGATCTACATGCGATGGTTTATTCCGAAGAGCCTTCGATTGAGACGACTTGGTGCCATAAACGAAATGCATGGCAATGGAGCATTATGATTCCATTAGCAAACTAAGGCGGTTAAGGATCTTCACAACCACTTCAGCCGTCTTGTCAAAGGAGTTTAATTTTGCTTTCCTTTGACAGAAAAATAGATAAGTGCGTGCCCTTTTGCATTTGCCACTACAAGCTCTCTTTGCTTAAGAGCCTCGTTGAAAATTTTCATTTTTGTCTAGGAGAAGATTTACTTCTCAATTTTTAACAGCTCCTTCCACTCCTTAGCTATGTTTTTATAGAGGTAATTTTGGGGTATGGAGAGTGGAGCCTGTTCCTCATCCACGTATTGAACGCTTCAATCTTTTCACCCGCTTTTAACTCGACATCCTCCATGATAAGGTCGAGCGTCTGATCTTCTTCGGATAAGTGTTCAGGAATGAATTCATCCACGCCTTTTCCTTTCCCTGGAACTTCGACAAGTTTAGGAGCAGGAGCTGGTTCTCTAAAGAAAATTCCCTAATCTCCTCGGGCTGCCCAAAGTAGGGCAAACAGAGACATGTTCTTAGAGAAAACATTCTCTAGAAAGAATAGCAACAATAGGGGAACCAGCCGTCTGAACAGGTACCATTTTGGAAATAACAGAAGCAACAACAGCCGAAGACAGAGCCTCTTGCTCTGTCTCAGACCTAGCATTAACATTACCAGCAGCATCGGCAACCACTAGTTTAGCGAGGAAGACAGGCATGTCTTCTCCCTGAATATTCTCAACAAGTCGACCAATTGGCTCAACAGTTGGTCCATTAGATTGTTCCACTACGGGAACTTCAATAAATGGCACTTCGGAAAAAAGAATGGATGGAGTTACCTTGGATGCTTTCAAAAACTAGCACAGGAAAGCGATTGCAACAGCGTCTCGCGCTGACTGGCCAGAACATCGGTCACGGACATAGGTGGAGTTATCTTGGAGGTCGTCTGAGTAGCTTTAGACTCCTCTGTCTGATTAGTTGGGATAACTTCTTCCTATTGAGTTGTGTTGGTTTCTATCTGGTCATCAACATGAACAGACATCTCAGCCCGCTTCTTCGTTGGGGTATCCACAATATTGGCCGAAAGCGATGGCAATAGAGAAAACAAAAGAATGACAGCGATAGGGGTTTCCTCGATTCTTGCCCTTTTAGGAGCGGAGTCAACTTCACGAGGTTCTTGAGCAGGTGCCCTCTTCTGGCTATTTGAACTAGCGGCGGACTCCATAATAGAAGTCTTGGACCTCTTAGCATGGGTTTGCGATTAGAAGTCGTCGGGCGCTTAAACCGAGTGATCGATTGACCATTCGTCTGTTGAGAAGAAGACTCAGACTTCGATTCCTTGACGATCTTCATACGCACTAGGAAGTTCTTCACGGTTACACACGTCATTA
This sequence comes from Impatiens glandulifera, assembly GCF_907164915.1. NCBI lineage: Eukaryota > Viridiplantae > Streptophyta > Magnoliopsida > Ericales > Balsaminaceae > Impatiens > Impatiens glandulifera. The sequence goes on along the minus strand of NC_061866.1, from coordinate 19,617,180 downwards.
TTCGGTAGGGTTAACAACCGCACCCCCTCTTACTAGGACTTGTAAATGCTCTGAGAGCCAGCCGAGTTGGACTAAAAAGCCAACACTCTACTTGCTCGATGGATAAATCATTTGACAAAGAGTGGAAAAGAGAACGGACACCTAGTTGAGTGGCATCCCCTTGGTTATAGCCGCCATATACTCAAAACGGTCTTGAGTATAGAGATCGAAGGACCCTACCCTTCCCTAAGACTTCACCACAATGTTGTTCAGAACGTAGAAATGGTATTTGAGTACCTTCTTCTTTCCATTGATGTTCAATGGACCGTCGATTTCCGAGAAGAGGGTCTGCATTTATGAAATAGTTTCGGTCAAAATCACGACGTCGAATGTGTGACCCTTCGATGGAAGTTCAAAGAACTCGGCAAATGAGGCTTCGAAGACGGATATCTTGAAGCCCTTCACCGTCTCCTCAATGAAATCTCCAATGACTTTCCCTGAACTAAAGAACTCCCGGACTTCCTTTTCATGGAGAATGAACGGACCGCCGAGGAACTTCATGAGTCCAGATGCCTCCAGGGTTTTAAACATGTCTACGATCTCCGGTTGTTCATATGCGTAGACAGATTCAAAATCTACCTGTAAGATATTTTGAGAAAATTGAATTATCTTCTCATCCATCTCAGAGTTTGAAGAAGATTAAAGAAGACGAAGATTAGGGTTTCTTTTAGATAAAAGGAAGAGCACACAAGATTCTAGAGTTTTTAGAAATCTCAAAAAAAGCATGAAAATATTTTCGTGAGCAAAGTATCCTTAAATAGAATTTGAACAGTCACGTGTCCAAAGGACATCATTAAAAATTAAACCTTCATTTAATTTAAAAACGTTTTACTAAGAATAGTCATCATTTAAAGAGACGTCATTTAAAAACCATCATAAAAACTATCATTAATTAAAAGACATGCATTAATTAACAATTAGATGTTTTAGTCATATTTTTAATATTGATAGACACGTGTATTCATGTTATTCAATATTTTAAAATGTGACTGTTCATTTTCTGGGCGGGAAAGGCACATGAACAGCTCATTAGACAATGGACAGTTGTCCCACTCGTCCAAAGATGAAATGTCTAAGTATGCACGTAGTTAGACGTTGTCTATGCCATCTACATGGCTTGCGTCTAAGTTGGGTAGAGATCTTGTTCGGACAACGTCTAATTATGCACGTCTACAGACGTCTAACATGCGTATGTTCGGACGACGTCTAATTACGCACGTCTATAGACGTCTAACGTGTCTATTCGGACGACATCTAATTACGCACGTCTACAAACATCTAACCATGCTTAAATTGTATATTGCTTTAGGCATAACACGTCCGATATATGATATCATTAGATGACTGATCTAATCAGACCGATTGAGACATCTATTTACACACGTTTGTCCATTCACTTAAGCAACAAATTTCTCCCTCAATTTTTGCATGTTTAATTAAATTAAATTATTTTAGGTCTACAAGACCCAAAACATTTCTAAAGTATACAAACTTAGTCTCTAGGAGTGGCTTCGTGAATACGTCTACCACTTGTTGATCTATTGGGACATATTCTAGCCGAATATGCTTTTAACTAACATAATCCCGAATAAAGTGGTGTCGGATGTCTATATGCTTCATCCGAGAGTGCAACATCGGGTTGTATGTGATCGTTATGGTACTAGTGTTGTCGCAGAAAATTGGTGACTCGTCCGCCTCAATGTCGTAGACCCTCAACTGTTGTTGAACCCATAAGAGCTAAGAGTAGCAGCTGCCTATAACAAGGTATTTAGCCTCATCTGTAGAAGTGGCGACGAACGTCTACTTCTTGATGAACTAAGAGATCAGACAATCACCAAGGAATTTGCAAGTTCCACTAGTGCTCTTTCGAATGATCTTGCAGCTTATATAGTTTGCATTAGAATAACTAATTAAATTGAAACTGGAATCCTTCGGATACCACAGTCCCATATTTTGAGTTTCCTTTAAATATTTCAAAATACGCTTAGCAGCAATATAATGAGATTGTTTAAGGTTATCCTGAAATCTTTCCTAGACGCAGACAACAAAAAAGATGTTTGGTCGGCTGGCAGTTAGATAGAGTAGAGATCCGATGATTCTTCTATAGGCAGTGATATTGACACTCTAGCCATCTTCATCCTTATCAATCTTGTTGGATGCGTTCATTAGAGTTGAAGCAGTTGAGCAGCTCTCCATGACGAATTTCTGCAGCAACTTCCTGGTGTATTTAGCTTGATTGATGAATATGTCATCTTCAAGTTGACAAACTTAAAGACCAAGGAAATACTCATCTCAAACTTATTCTGCATCAACTTAAAAGATTTCTTACATAGTTTGGGGTTAGTTGACCCAAATATGATATCATCAACATAAATTTGAACAAGCAATATATGAGAATCCTTAACAAATCTAAAAAATGTTTTATCTACTATGTTAATGATAAAATCATGTTCAAACAGGAATTTAGTTAATGTGGAATACAAAGCTCTAAGAGCTTGCATAAGACCATATAAAGTTTTATCAAGTTTAAAAACATGATTAGGCAAGGAGTGATCTCGAAATCCAGGTGGCTGTTCAACATACACATCCTCGTTTAGAATTCCATTTAAAAATGCACTTTTCACGTCCATTTGATAAACTTTAAAGTTTTTAAATGATGCATAAGCTGGGAAGATTCGAATAGCTTCAAGTCTAGCGACAGGAGCGAATGACTCCTCAAAGTCAATTCCTTCCTCATGCCTATAGACTTGAGCTACCCCTCGGACTTTGTTTCTCACAACCAAGCCATCTTTACTAAGCTTATTTCGAAAAACTCATCTGGTTCCAATAACCGATTGATCATTCGGTCATGGAATTAGATATCATACTTTATTTCTTTCAAATTGATTCAGCTCCTCTTGCATGGCATTGATCCAATCTGGATCAAGCAGTTCTTCATCGATTTTCTTAGGCTCAATTTGAGAGATAAAGGTAGAGTTTGCAAGTTCATCCAATAATTGGTGTCTGGTCCTAAGAGGAGCATTAGGATTACCAATTATTAATTCGGGTGGATAATTTCGATTCCATTTGAAGCATGGTCTTAAAGGATCAGACATCTGGTCATATGGTCCCACGACGTCCAGACTTTTAGTCGTCTGTTCACTTGTAGTCTGGTCGTCTAGTTGAATATCAACCGGATCAGCCGTCTAATTAGATATATTGATCATGTTCACCGGAACTTCATCATCAGTGTTAGATTCAAGAGTAGCGGCCTCCAATTTGTTAGTGAATTCAATGATTTCGTTAGAATTACTTTCAATAGATTCATCAAAGACGATTTGGAGAGATTCTTCAACAGTTAGAGTTTTTTTATTATATACTCTATAACTTTACTAACTGAAGAATAGCCTAACATAATTTTAGCATCTACCTTAACATCAAAAGTAGTCAAATGATTTATCCCATTGTTATGAATAAAACACTTACATTTAAATATCCTAATATATGAAACTTTAGGAACTCTTCCATATAATATTTTGTAAGGTGTTTTATTAAAACATTTATTAATCATTTACCTGTTTTGAGTATAGCATGTAGTGTTTATGGTCTCTGCCTAAAGTCTTTGAGAAACACCAGATGCAGCTAGCATAGATCTCGTTACTTCCTTTATTGTCATGTTTCTCCTTTCAGCAACACTATTTTGTTGTGGAATTCTAGCACTACACAACTCGTGTCGAATACCAGACTCCTCAAGAAAGGAGACGGAGTTCTGTTGGTGAACTGAATTCCTATGTCACTTCTAATTTTGATGATACTCAAGAATTTTTCATTTTGAAGTCTTTTAAGAATCTTAATCAAGTTTTTAGTTGTCTGATTCTTAGAAACCAGAAATATAACCCCAAGTAAATCTAGAAAAATCATCAATTATTACAAGGGTATATTTATTTCCACATAAACTAGTGACTAAGACTAAACCAAACAAGTCCATCTGGATATTGGATATTCGCTTTACTTTTAAAAGTTGATCTGACTTGTTTGCCCATCTAGGAAACAGGACATACCTTGTCTTTTAAAAACTTTAATTTTGGCATTTCAGAAACTAAATCTTTTGAACAGGTGTTGTTAATGGTTTTAAAATTAAGAAGATTCAATCTTTTATGCCATAGCCAATTTTGATCATTTTTGGCTATCATGAATATAGGATTGGATATATTATTTTTTCAATTCATTTTATAAGAATTTCCTACACTGCTTTTGGTCAGCAGGGAGTTACCCTACTGATCTTTAACTAGGCAAGTATATTTTTGAAATTAACAATATAGCCATTGTCACACATCTAGTTTATACTGATCAAGTTATAACTCAAATTTTCAACAAGTAGCACGTTGTTAATGGTGAGGTTACAATGGATAATCTTACCCTTACCCACGGTTCTACCTTTGTTGTTATCACCAAAGGTGATCTTAGGCCTAGTGCACTTCGTTTGTTCAGTCAGCAGACGTTTGTCACCCGTCATATGTCTAGAGCCATTGTTTTCCAGATACCAGACAAACTCCTCCAAGAAACTAACCTGATATACCTACAAATATACATATTTACATCTTTTGGTACCCATATTTAATGGGGTACACGGTTGATCAGTCTCTTGGGAATTCAGATTTCAGTTATTTTGATGGATTTCCCATATTGTGTGGTTAATAATGCGTATGATTTAGGCTTGGCAGACGTCTTCCTACCAGCAGTTGTTTCGTTAACTTTAGAATATGGTTTTTGTCTAAAACGTCTTGACTTTATGTCAAGTTTGGTTTGCCAAACTTGTTGGCTGCCCTCTTCTTGGGCTTTAGTCATCTTTCAGTTGGCTTCACATATTTAATCTCATCCTTTAAAGTTATATCTTCACGGCTTGAATCAGTTCCTTTTTCAGTTAAAAGACCCCTGACAAAGCCTATAGTCTTAAGCTTGCCTTTCACCAGGTTCAACTTTTTATTGGCCTTATTTGGGTTGTCATGGTCAAATCCTAAACCGGATTTGCATCCGGCAGGCCTCAGCAGACTGATCTGCTGTTTGACTACATCTTCAGATTTCGTCCAGGAACTAACTACATAAGTTAAACGTTGGTTTTTAAAAGAAAGAGTTTGAATCTTTTCTTTGAGCTTCTCATTCTCAGATAAAAGCTAAGCAATTTTATTTTCAAAATCTTTCGGTTCAAATACTTGAGATGAAGAGGTGTTATCAGTTTTATTTTTCAAACTCATCTTATTAAAAGAGTGACAACTTTTTGTACTCAATGACCATGTTATTGAGTGCAGCAGTTAAGTCATTTCTTGTGAATTCTTCTAAGGAGAAGTCAAATACCTCAGATTCATCATTTTCCATGAAGCATGTGATGACTTCATCATCACAATCATTTTATGATGAGTCGTCTGAATCGATATCGACCCATTTTCCCTTATTTTCAGCAGCCATAAGAGCCTTCTGATCCTTGCTCTTCTTATCATCCTTCTTTTTGTCATCCCGTTTTGGCTTTCTGCATTCAGCCTTGAAGTGTCCTAGTTTATCACAATTAAAACACTTCAAGTTAGCCTTGTAATCACTCTTATTATTAATATTATTATTATTTGAAGAGCTTGAGTTAGGAAGAGTCTTCTTCATGAATTTTCCAAATTTCTTCACGAAAAGAGTCATGGCATCGCTGCTGATCTGCTCAGTATCTTCACAGCATTGACGACATGTGGCTCCTCAGTAGTCACCAATGCCTTGGTTGAGATGGATGATGTGGATGGCTCCTCTTCGTTCCTAGAGTTTATCACAATATTTGTTAAAAACCTAGTTTTTTAAGTATATATTACCCAAAGTACTCTTACCTCTACTCCTTATTTACATACATACCTAACATTTTTCTCATAGATGCCCAGATTCCACATTACTTCGCATTGTCTCTAAGGTTATTTTTCTTCTTAATCTTTTAGGAGTAAGGTAAGTAAGTTAAAGTGGTAAGGGCGAATTTAGGATTTTTTTTTACTGGGCTAAATATTATATTATTATACACTATTACAGGTAAGGGTATAAGCAAATGGGTAAACCCAACCCGTATTACCCAACTCTTTCTCAATCCAAATTAAATTTACTTAACCCATAATTCAACCCATATAATTCACTAATATGGTTTGAGTATGGATTGGGTCAAATATTTATGGAATGGATAACTCAAACTAATTTTGTATTTTTATGCTCGTTTAACATATTTTGACTAATTATATATCATTCAACAAAACTCGTTTAACATATTTTTGACTAATTTAATTTTTTTAGCCCTTTTAACAAAATTTGGCTTGTCTTTGTCTTGTTCTATTTAACATTTTTTGAGTTTAGATTGTAGTGGTTTAATAGTTTTCTTTAGTTTTTTGTTTTTTTTTTAATTTCATTTTTTTTTGTATGTTTGATTGTATAAACATGAGAATTTATCATGTTACTATCACTCCATGTTTTATATTTTTCATACTCGCAGTCAAATTAAACGATAAAATGTTCACATAAATTAATTCAAATCCATTTTGTTAAATCAGACCCAGAATCCTTGGACGACACCATTGAGCTTGCATAGCCGAACTCCGATGGACCCAATTCTTTCAATCCGTCCTCGTCTTTTGCACCTCATCTTTGACGACGCTCAACAGTATTTCATCAACATATTCACGAATTCAGATCCCCTTGTTATAGCCCACCGTCGCCCGGTGCGTAGTTCCGCCTCTAGGAGTGGTCCTTTAGAGGTCGTTAACGGTCGAGTTCGACCTCGAAGGTTTTATATGTTAGAAATTTGTTATGAAAAAATAATAATAATTTAAATAAAATAAAATATACGGAAAAACAAAATCACCAAATTAAGATGTTGATTTGAGGGATGTGTTAGACACGTTTTCCTTCAAATAATTTCATCATCTCCCGTTTGTGTTGGAGCTTATCGCAGATGATTATCTCATATGGTACAATGAATCCAGTAGTGATTATGCACTAAAATCACTACACGAACTTGACAATTTACCCAAACTATCACATTTAACGGGTTCAAAAAAAAGTGTAGAGAGAAAAATCTTTTATAATTCTTAGAAAGAGAATAATATAGATGGTATGGTCTAATAAAATGAATAAAGAATGAGTATATATAAATTCTTAAAAATTAAGCCTTCAAATAAAATCATTCAAACGTTTAGCAATTTTGGACATTTAATTGAAAAGTACATACGCTCATTCAATTATAGGCCAATTAAAATTGAATATTTATCATAACATTATATTTTAATTTTTTAATTGGGCATTAAATATTAATTAAATAATTAATATTTAATTATAATTTGCATTAAATTCACCGTTAATTCACATTTAAATTTAGTATGAATTTTATTTGATTTTATTACTCACAATTTTATTTCCATTCATTAATATTGAAATTATGGACGGACCAATTTTGTTTGCATTAAAAATTGAATACATTCGTCGGTGATTTTTTTTAAGTGTCTTATTCTGTAACTAAGGTATAAACAAATGTAATAGATAAATCCAGTTTCGACATACTCCATAAGCAGGAACGGACCCAGGAATTATGGATAGGGTAGACTTAAAAAATTTTAAATTTTAAAAAATTTTAAATGAATTTTTTTTGTACGATTAAATAAAATAATGAGAAAATTATAGATGTAATTAGGAATGAACATGGATTTCGCCTTTTTAGATTTATAAAAAATAATAATAAATAAACGTTAAAAAAATATTAAGGACCAATGTCCCTTTTCTATTATAAAAAAATATATTTACTTTGTTTTGTTAACCCTTTCTCAGCCCGAACATAGATTCACTCCGAGAGACATTCATATAAGAGAATATTAAAAAATATATGTTATGAAACCAAAATAAATTTAATAATTTTTTTAATTAAGTTTCTATATAATTAAATATAATAAAAATATTTCAAATTCAATTTATAACTGGTAAAATAATAAAACTAGCGTATCAACATTTTAAATATAATTATAACAAGATATTTGTTATTAAATATGAATGAATAAAATAATAATTGATTATCACAAAAATAATTAATTTTTATTGAAAGAACTTTCTTACCTATGTTTTTATTAAAAGTCGGATTCATACTTGTTATCATTAGGGCAAACTTATAGAAAAATAAAAAATAATATTTGAATTTATAAAAAAAAATTAATAAATAAATAATATATAACTAAGAGAATCCTAACCTATAATTTAAGGGAAAAAAAAAGTCAAATAACTATTATGTAAATAATAATATTAGATTAGTTGTGAAAGATTGGAAAATACTATGTTAATATTAATTATTTAAATAAAATAATTATTTATTATAAAATATAATTTGAATATAGATAAAATAAATAAATTTAAAAAATATCTATAAATTATAAAAGTACTTAATCTCATATGAAACGAAAATAAATTTAATAATTTTTTTTAATTAAGTTTTTATATAATTAAATATAATAAAAATATTTCAAATTCAATTTATAACTGGTAAAATAATAAAATTACGTATCAATATTTTAAATATAATTATAACAAGATATTTGTTATTAAATATAAATGAATAAAATAATAATTGATTATCACAAAAATAATTAATTTTTATTGAAAGAACTTTCTTACATATGTTTTTATTAAAAGTCGTATTTATACTTGTTATCATTAGGACAAACTTATATAAAAATAAAAAATAATATTTGAATTTAACTAAAAAAAATTTAAAAAATAAATAATATATAACTAAAAGAATCCTAATATATAATTTAAGGGAAAAAAAATCAAATAACTATTATGTAAATAATAATATTTGTATTAGTTTTGAAAGATTGGAATATACTAGGTTAATATTAATTATTTAAATAAAATAATTATTTATTATAAAATATAATTTGAATATAAAGGAAATAAATAAATTTAAAAAATATCTATAAATTATAAAAGTTCACAAACTCATATCAAACAAATTCTAAAACATAAAATAATCATTCAAATTAAAAAAGAATATATATAACTCTTTTTTCTTTCTCTCTCTCCAACATTGCTTAAGAACATCTAATTGCATACTAACTCAATAGGCTTTCTCTAGATTGTATCTATTGTTTGTATATAAAAAAATTATATATGAGCTAGGGGTGGGCTTAAGCCCACCTCAGCCTCTAGCTCTATTAGTCTCTGTCCATAAGTGAATTCGTGGTTAGGTCTCAACATTTCAAGCCAAAATTTTTTGGCCATAATATAATGATTTCTCATTTAATTTAAACTATGTTGTGTGATTTGAATGTTGAAATTGCTGAATTAAAGTGTTTAAGTATATAGTTAGTCGGATTGTCTTTAAGATCAGCTGTGGGTCTTGTCGGCTGTTTAATTTTAAAAACTTTTGTGAATATGAAGATGATGATATGTTGTATTTTCTATTAATAATTAATTTTTGGTATAAGTGATGTGTTGGGGTTGTAATTGTTAATTTCTAATTAAGGTTGCAATGCGTGACCTCTACTTTGTGAATCTTCTCCTTTGACGGTGTAGTGTAAAATACGTACTGTATTGCCTCCTGCATTTTCTTTTTCTAAAAATATATTATTTAATAATAAAATTATAAAATATTTAAATAATATGGATTTTGATATTTTATTTAATAAATATAATTATTTGATTGGTGAAAAAATAATTAAATAGTTGAATTTTGGGTAAAATTTCAAAAAAATCAAGAACAAACAAGCTCTTAGACTTAAAAAAAAGTTTAATGTGGGAAAAGAACTACTAGACTAGCACATGAGTAAGATCTAACATTTGTTGGGTAAGACCGTACACAATTTAGGGGGAAACAATTGTTTTTCAAATAAACTACCCAGCAACCTAGGTAATCACCCAAAAACTCATGTTAATGAATATTTTTTTAGAAAGGGTAAAAACCCAATTATTCAACATTTATATTATATTATAAATTTTATCTATCCTTCTAAAAAAAGATAAAATTATGTGTTCATTGTAAAATGATGGTAAATAAAATGTTTACGATGGTATCAATATAGGTCTCGAAAATTGGACTGTCCAACCAATACAGTTTTGAAAATAATTTGGCCACCTAAATTTTATTTTATTTCTAAATTTTAAAAAAAAAAGATTATTTTTTTGTAAGATTTGAACATACAACCAATTAAAAAAAAAATCATTCTAAGATAATATGATACACTTTTATATTAAAAACAATTAATAAATTAAACTAAATAACTTAATGTTTTTATTAAATGGGTTGTTCTGAAATGGACTCTCATAACACGTGGGTTTGCTTGACTTACCTTAAGGTCTGTCCTTGGATAGTACGACAGTACACCACCACGAATCATAAATTGAACTTTGAAAATCAAGTCATGCACTTTTACGAAAAACGTAAAAAAAACAAATATTCCCACAAAAAATTTATAAAAAAAAATATGTGGACTTTTGAACAATGCAATGGCTTCAAAAATTAATATTTCTTTAAAAAACCTTGTTTCATTGCATATGCACCAACACAAAAACATGTAAAAAAAACCTCAAAACATGCAATTTTAGAATGCCAATTTACAAAGAAGTATGGATCAAAGTAAACAATCAAATCAAATTTCTTGATTCAAAAAATTTACCATACAAAAATGGATATTGTTGAATATGTAAAAATTGAATAGACAAGATTAGCAATAGTTTGAGCATATTGCTTGATTGGATGTGTTGGGAGATCTGGAAAGCAATGAACCACGTGATCTTTAGGAATCAATGAATGAACCACAATCAAATTATCAAACATGCATCTTTAAGGTCACCAAGATTTTATGAACTAACATGAAATAAAACCAACATAGTAAGTACTAGGCCGATGAAAATCAAACAGTACATGAATTCAGTTAACAACTTTCATACAAGTATATGCGGCTACCAACTTAGTGCAAAATAAGAGCCAACAACGATATTCATACACATAATAAGAATTTTACAATGGGAGAAATAAAAATAATAAATGGATCAAATGTTTTTCAAAAATGAAAACAATAAAGCTAGCATTTACAAAAACAATTTAACTATAGAATAAAAAAAATCTAATACTTACTGATTGTGAACTAGTAGTTAAGAATATGGATATACTCAATAAAAAAACCCATATTGAGGCAAGAACAATTAGATTTCACATTTTTCAAATCCTCCAACATAATTAGGACTTCAAAATCAAGTGGATTAAAAGAAAAATTAATATTACATCTCACTGGACTTGATTCAAATTAAAGAAGAAAACATACCAAAAACTCAGAGATAACAAAACAGTCTGAAAATCCAAAGTCGACGCTCACATGATCAAAGAAACTTTCAAATCATTGCAACAGAAAACTCCGAATTTTAATCTCAACCACAAATAAAACTTTGGACAAAAAAGGAATAGCTCTATTACTAGGTGATAAGAGCATCGATTTCGTAAAGAATAAAAATAAGAAGCCACAATGGTTCAAGAAGCTCAAATAAGATTATAAGATTGTGTTAGAATTTTTAAAATAATTCTATAAATAATGAATAAAAATTAAAATATTGATAATAAAATTAAATTAAAATCACATTAAATTCAAAATTGAATTAAAGGTTGAAATTTGATCCAAATATATAATTTGAATTAATTAATTTAAATTTGTTGATGACCAATCAATCTATCTATATATATATATATATATATATATATATATATATATATATATATATATATATATATATATATATATATATATATATATATATATATATATATATATATATATATATATATATATAATGATGCTTAATTTTGAAAGGGTCCGGATTGTCATGTCGAAAGTTATGGTTAATTTGGATATATATGTGAGAGTAAATGGATATTTGGCTTGGATTGTGGGTTGACCTACCCATAAACTTAAATCGGTTAAAAATAAAATTAAAATGTCATATGTATGTTTTGAACTTGTAACTTAACAAAACAAGTACAACTCTTTAACCAACTAGGCTAATAATACTTTAAATTTTAAATTCAACACCAAATTTGATGAAAACGAGATATTTTTAACAATATAAATTTAACTTTTTAACTAATTAATATATATATATAATGATTCTTATTTTTTAAAGTGTCCGGATTGCCGGATCGAGAGCTGTGGTTAATTTGGATATATATATGAGAGTAAATGGATACTTGGGTCGGATTGTGGGTTGACTCGCCCATAGACATAAAATGGTTATGTATATTTCGAACTTATAACCTAACAAAATAAGTACAACACTTTAATCAAGTGTGATTGGGATGTGATTTGTCAATGGATAATAGGTCGGTAACAATTGAAAGTGGTTAGAAAATATAAATCAAATATTTCATTAATCAAATTGTGAGGTTACGATGATAAATATTAAAAAATATGAATCAGATATTTGATATATCAAAGTGAAAATGTAAGGTCACGAGATAAGAGATTCATTGGAAAAAAAATATGTGATGAGATATTTAAAAAGATTAGTTAATTTATCGAAGTGAATAAAATGTGAAATTAGAGTGTTTTATTTTTTATTTTAATATATTATTTGTGATTTATTAAAAAATTTAAACATTGAATACATATTATTATAAAATTCTTTTATTAAAAATGCAATATGTATGTTTCGAACCAATGGACTAATAAGAATTTATATTTTAAATTTAATACCAGATTTTATTAATGCGAGACATTTTTAACAATATAAGTTAAAGTTTTTAACTAACTAATATATATATAATGATGTTTAATTTTCAAAGTATTCAGATTGCTAGGTCGAGAACTGTGTTTAATTTGGATATATATGTGTGAGTAAATAGATATTTGGGTCGGATTGTGGGTTGACCAACCCATAAACTTAAAACCGTTATGTATATTTCAAACTTATAACCTAATAAAACTAGTACAACCCTTAAACAAGTGTGATTGGAATGTGGTTTGACGAGGAATAATAGGTCGGTAACAATTAAAAGTGGTTAAAAAATATAAATCAAATATTTGATTGATCAAAGTGTGAGGTCACAATAATAAATATTAAAAAATATGAATCAATATTTGATATACCTAAGTGAAAGTGTAAGGTCAAGAGATTAGAGGTTCATTGGAAAAAAAATATGTGATAAGATATGTGAAAAGATTAGTTGTTTTACCGAAGTGAATAAAATGTGAAATTAGAGTGTTTCATTTTTTATTTTAATATATTTTTTGTGATTTATTAAGAATTTTAAACATTAAATACATATTATTATAATTTTTTATTTAAAATGCAATATATATATTTCGAATTTACAACCTAACAAAAACAATTACAACTCTTTAACCAACTAGGCTAATAAGACTTTATATTTTAAATTCAACATAAATTTAATGAACGCATGACATTCTTAATAATATAAGTTCAACTTTTGAACTAACTAATATATATATATAGTGAAAACAGGTCAAAACCGAGAATATAATCTCTCGGTAATGACCATATATCTGACCTAATACCGAAAGTTTTAGTAACTCTCACCATTCGTCGGTATTGTCACTTTTGGTAAATATAATTGGGTGTTTACTAAGAGATTTCGTAATTTTATCGGTTTAGATATCAGAGAGAAAAAACCGAGAGTTATATAGGAAACTCTCGGTTTTTTTCTTAACAGAAAAACTGAGAGTTATGTAGAAAACTCTTGGTTTTTCCCTTTCAAAAAAACCCGAGAGTTATTTGGAAAGCTTTCGGTTTTTCTTGAAAGGATAAAACTGAAAGCTTTCCAAATAACTCTCAGTTTTTCCCTTTCAAATAAACCCGAGAGTTATATGGAAAACTCTCAGTTTTATCCTTTCAAGAAAAACCGAAATGTTTTCAAATATCTCTCGGTTTTTCTTGAAAGGGAAAAACCGAAAGCTTACCAAATAACTCTCGATTTTTCTTGAAAGTATAAAACTGAGAGTTTTCTGTATAACTCTCGTTTTTTCTTGAAATGGAAAACCGAGAGTTTCCATATAACTTTCGATATTACTCCTATAAAATGTACAAATAGATCGATCGTTTTGTGCGCAACCAAAACCAAAACCAAAATCTGTTCAGCAAACCAATATATATACAATAACATTCATAAACCAAATAACCATTATAATTCCAAAATTCTAAACCAAACGAATCATCCAAACAACATGTTATCAGACGAATCAAAATGTACACAATCATTCATAAATCTGTTATTAATCGAAATAAAATATACTACTAATCAAAACGTACCCCATTAAAATGTACTACTAACTAGAATTAGCTAGGTGGGGAGGGGGTTGATAATGCCTCATTAACATTTCCATTTTTTCTTCATATTTCTCCATTCTTTTCCTCATTTCTATCTTTTCCACCTCGATTTTTCTCTCATTTTGACTCTCCCTCATTTTCATTTCACTAATCATTTCAGCTCTTTCTGTATCCCTTCTTTCCAATTCACCCATTGACATCGTCATAGTTCTCACATGTTATTTTAGTTTTTCATTTTCCTTGAACAATCGATTAGTGTATCGTTGAGAATTATTTCCACTCCGACGATCCTCTCGAAGTGTATAATGATGCTTAATTTTCAAAGTGCCTGGATTGTCGTATTGAGAGTTGTGGTTAATTTTGATATATATGTTAGATTAAATGGATACTTCTGTCGGATTATAGGTTGACCCGCCCATAAACTTAATATGTATGTTTCGAATTTACAATCTAACAAAAATAAGTACAACCCTTTAACCAAGTGTGATTGGGATGTGGTTTGTCGAGGTTAATAGGTCGGTAATAATTGAAAGTGGTTAAAAAAAATATAAATCAAATATTTGATTATCAAAATGTGAGGTCAAAATGCTAAATATTAAAAAAAATATGAATAAGATATTTGATAGACCAAAATGAAAGTGTAAAATCACGTGATGAGAGGTTCATTTGAAAAAAAAATATGTGATAAGATATGTGAAAAGATGAGTTGTTTTACTAAAGTGAATAAAATATGAAATGAGAGTGTTCTAATTTTTATTTTAATATATTATTTGTGATTTATTTAGAATTTTAAACATTTATTACATATTATTATAAAAAAAATTTAATTTATTTTATTAATATTTTTATTCGTGTGCATCGCACTGTTATTTTCCTAGTTAACAAAATGTTGTTAATCTCTAGTGTAACTTATATGAATTTATTATTATCAATTATTTGATAATTTAATATTATTATTAGTAATTGAAAAATCAATGTAATGTGAGTATTGCAAATTAAATGTCTTAATTAATTTTGGTAAACAATTACCCTTCATTAAGAAGAAATATTAAGGCAAATTAAGAGACAAACAATACCAACCGTTGGATCAATTAATGATATAATTAACATTTTATTATTTCAACAATATAAATAGACATTTTATCTCGCATCATCTCATATACAAAAAATATATCCTCTTATCTTTTCTCACTTTAAAATTCTAAAAGTCATCTCCTTATTTTGTGAGTAATCTTTGAGTTCTTTGCTCGACATTTTTCGCTGAAATCCGGTGATAATTCAGGTACGCTGGTCAAGTTCGATGCGTTGTAATTTCAGTGCAAAATCACTACTAGATTTGTTTATCTACAATAAGTTCCCGTACAAACGGGAGACGATAAAACTGTTTTAAGATAAATTTGTTAAACACATGTCTCGAATCGATATCACAAATTTGATGATTTTATTCTTTGTATATTTAATTTATCTGTAACATTAACATTATAATTATATATATATATATATAATATATTTGGTTTATTTAAATAGAAGATACTAACTAATTGTAATAGACTATAATCATATATTACAAAATGTTTTACTCAACCAAAATATCTGGAATTTGGGGATAAAAAAAATAGTTTAAATATTTTTTGACATTTAATAACATGAGAGCTATTAATCAAACTGACTGTTCTAGAAATGGACAACTATCATTATGTCTTGTTTGGTACCGATCTTTTTTTCTTTTTTTTTTTTGTCAATATCAATTGTATTTGTTTCTTTTGAAAAATATATTATAATTTATAAAAAATAAGTAAAAATATTCTAGCCATATTTTTATTTTTATTCTATTTAATTTGTTGGATGTAGGAAGGCTTTATCTATCTAAGTCAAGTTTTACCATAGTACATTTGAATTGGGTTTTAATAAGAATAATTTTGAATTAAATTTAATGTTATGTTTTAGAATTATTAATATTTTTTTACCCCATCTAGTTTCTAAAGGAGTGGATGTCCATGTGCTTTCTTTAGGGATTATGAACCACAATATTGCCACATGGGATGTTATGCCTTCACCACACCGCACTATCCTTTTCATTTATTGTATTATTTGTGTTTCCTCTCTTGCCACTCCCTTCCAACACTCATCACAAGCACACTACACATACAAACTCTCTTGATATAGTTACAACATATTTAATCATAACAAAATGTATTCTTGTCAAATTATAAAATAATTATAAAATATGTAGTGATTATTAAAGATTATGATTTAAACTAATTAAATTTAATAACACAATATTTCACCCTCCCAGATCATTTAGTTAATGTGTCCTGAGTGGTCGAGCTGACCCCGAGTTATAGGTCAATATTTTTTTTATGTCTAGTATAAAAAATTGATTAAAAAACTGATTTTGATGAAATTTGAAACTATTATCAAATAAAAAATTTAAATTTTAACTTAAACCACTAAACTACCGCCTATGTTTAAAATTACAATAAATATATATAAATATCTTACTATTATTAATCCGTGCCGACTTATTAGAGTAGGACGGTGGGTGGTATATTAATTATTTTTTAAAAGTTGTATAAAAAGTATTTTATTATGAAAATCATAATAACTCATATCTATGACCAATATAAAAATGAAACATATTATTTCAATCAATAATAGGATGGATTAGGAACCATATATTAATTAAGATACATATAAGAACAATGGTTGTTTTAAAAAAATTTGTTGATACATCATAATTATAAACATTGAGATGTTTAGCTTTTAAACAAAACAAATATAAATATAAATAATTATAAACATTGAGAACATCAACTAATATTCATATTTTGTAATTAATGTATTACAAAAATATTAAAATTATACGAGACTCTATTTTACATATATATTGACCGTAAAGTAGAGTCAAGTATAATTTTGATATTTTTGTAATATATTAATTAAAAGTATGAATATTAGTTGATGTAATATATATATTTATGTATAATTTTGTTTTTAAATTATATTTAGATACTTATATAGAATATTAAATTAATATTTGTTTGGAAAGTAACTGACAAAAAAAGAAAATATCAATAATATTTAATTTTTAAAAGTAAAAAAGAAATTCATCATATATTTTGCTTGTACATTTATATTTTGATTATGTGTTGGCTGTATGTATTTACACGACTGAATCAACTTTAAAATATAAAAAATAAAATAAAATAAAATAAAATGCAAATTGATTGTAGATTAACCTAATCAAATCTTGCCAGTAAAGATAGCCGCGATTTCTTCTAAGGAACCAGACTTTCCACTTCTTCTTCCCCATTGTATTGATTTTTTTCTTTTAGGTCAACGCTCATCTCCACCTCCATTTCCGGCATCGCCGGCAGATTCAAATCAAAATTCCTCCCCGAGCTGCTACCAGAAGACGGCGTACCAAAATTATTCACGTTATTACCACCCTCGTAATGACGCCGTTTGTGCCCTCCTAAGGCTTGTCCCGTCGGAAAACACTTGTGACAGATTGAACATTCGTGAACGCGCCCACTAGGAAAGGAAACGGGAACCACTTTGGACGGCGGTGCAGATTCCCCCGCCGGAGGTTTACTCCGGTGGCTGGCTTTATGACCACCAAGTGCTTGATAAGAATGGAAGGACTTACCGCAGACACTGCAATTGAAACTTACCGCCGGCTTGGGCGGCGACGGAGGAGAAGATGAGGAGTTATCGGTGACGCCGTTTGCAAGCATGACGAGGCAGATAGCGAGATTCTCGTCGGCGGCGGTAGGAGAATCATCGGATGGGCGAAGTGGGGCGCGTTTGGATCGCTTGCGCTTGGTCCAAGTATCGGAATCCATGAAATTGTCGATGTGAGCAGTTTGAAGGGCCATATGATATGTTAGAGAAAAAGAGAATAAAGAAATGAGAGTGGAAGAGTAGTGAGAATAAAAGTAGTCTATCTGTAATTTATATAGAACAAGAGCGGTGAAGGTGTTGTGGACGCTAAGAGAAACTGGCATATGGTAATACATATATATATATATACATATAAATATATTTTTTTATTAAATTCTAATGATTACAAATTTACATAACAGATCACCAGAAAATTTGCATATATTTCAGCGTGTGAAAATGTGTGAGAGAGAAAGAGAACACAGATATGTTACTAGCGTGAGACAGGAGATCACGTTTTGCTATATTGAAGTCACATATGTGCCAATTAATTGACATCAAACAAATTTGTTTGGATTTTTTTTAAAATTAAAATAAATTCCATTTAATAAAAAAAGAAATGATTTTGTTTATAGTATGATTTACAAATTTATAATTTATAAAATTAATCTAGATTTTACTTTAAAAAATAGTCATTTAATTTAATCATATCTTTAGTATAAAAAGGAAATAAAATCAGCCTAATTAATTGTAGTTTATAATTTATTACAGTATTTAAAAAAAAAACACATTTCTATATCAAATCAATAATAATAACAAAATAAACTTTACACGTGTTAAATGATTCTAATTAATTTATTTTATTATAAATATATACTAATTTGATTAATATATATATATATATGTATGTTATATTTACAAAATTATAAATAATTTAATATTTTAAAATAATTTATACTAATTTAAATCATTGTGGTACACAATAATATTAATGTTCTAATATATGTTAAATATAAAATTGAAAATTAATCAAATTTAAATGATAGAGTAAATTTTATAGATAAAATAACCATAACTTCATATTAAATTAGTGTGTAAAAATATTTTTTTTAACTAAATAATTATAATTCTATGTCAATTTTTATATTTTTTTGTTATAAATGCTCATATTTTATTTTTTTAATTATTTTTGTTTAAATTTAAGTATATTTTTTAGTTCTTATAATTTTATTATTTATTTAGTGAATTTTTAATAATTCATAAATTAGCTATACATTATTAAAATAAAGTATGATATCTAAATTTTATATATAAAATATTATTTTAGCTTAATATTAAAGTTAATAATATGACCATTAATAGAAATATGTAATTGTGTAAATTAGCACTATATGTGTGCTCCTATATGTGGAGGATAAATTAGTCTATTATAATTACACTAAAATTTGAATTATAATTTTTTAATATGAATTTTAAAATTCTTGACTACTAGTAGTTAAGTTTAATAATAATTTATTTCTGTAAAATAACAAATAAATAACAATTTTAGGAATCTTAGCTAGTTTTTGTTAAGGTCACATGTTATCAATTAATTTGTTTTTAAGTATAAAAACTTATATTTTTTAAATATGCATTTGATTCAGTTAATAATATCAATAAATTGTAAAATACAGTTTAAAATAAATTTATGAAAATTTCAAATTATATTCACTATCATTCGACTTATATTGGTTATTTGGATTAGCTTCGTCACATCTAAACAAAATAAAAGCACAATTTCATACGATAAATTGAATGAATATATAATAAATGATAGGACCTCTACTTGAATTGTGAATTAATTTGCAAATAAACCACAACTCATCATGGTATTGTAATGTTGTTCTCACAGTTATAATCACCATTTGGATGTTTTTCTTTGAAAAACTAGCGTTTTTTCACATTATTTCTTTATTTGGTTTGTTTTCTAAATCCAATATAATAGTACTATCCTGAATTGTGACCATTTATCATTCCAACTTAAAAAGTTATTAATAAAATTATTATTTTCTTCATGTTTAAGTTTGAATTAGGTTGTTTGACCATTTATCAAAAGTAGTTGATGTTATTACATTAATTTAAAATAATAGAAATCAAGAAAAAGCTTATGGATTGGTAAAAATAAAATAAAATTTTCATTTATTTATTCTAATATAAAAAAATGTAAGGACTAACTTCTAAGTAACATAAAATGTAGAAATCATGAAAGAAAAAAAACTCATTTTTTTTCTCCTGTTTTTTTGGAGCGTTTTTTTTTTGTGAAGCGTAGAAATATGTGAACAAATCCAAAAAGAAATTCGGATTATATTGATAAAATCCATAAAATCACATTTTGACATGTCTTTGGGATATTGAGTATCATCAACATTAAATACAATTTCTCAAATTTTTGTAGCATCCCCTCCTAAGATACATCCATATATATAATAAATCTACTTAGATTATGTAGATCAAATATCTAGAAGTAAAAGTGAATACAAATTGCCCATATAAACTATCTACTACCAAGACAAACTCTTTCCAAATGTTCTCTATAAACAATATTTTCCAAAATAATCTAAGAATATTACAAAAATTTTATTTTATTTTTAATTTTCAAATAGTTTTTGGAAAAAAATGTGAAATAACCGAACATTTGTAAAACTATATGAAGTTATCAAAATCTTGAAGTAGTAATTAGCTACAATTCAAAATTTTTATTTTTTCTTTAATTTTTTTACTAATACGATGCACCTTAGTCATTTATGGCCCAACGTTTCAAATGACTTAGGAAGAAAACCAATTTTTTATTTTATTTTTTTATTTAACTTATCATAATTTTTGTTTTATTAAAATATTTAGTCATGTATTAATTTAAAAAAAAAAAAGTAATTTAGTCAAATACTCTAATAATGTATATCATGATCTTAGTTCAAATATTTGTAAAATATGTTTTTACTTTTTTAGGGTGCATTGGGGAAGGGGTTGCCACCTAGCGCGAACATATATTTTGGATAATTTCAACTCTACAAGAAAGTGTTGTAGAATAAAAAAATTAAGTAAGTAATTACAAATTTCATTAAAATTTGATTAGAAATGTAAATTATAAAATAAATAAATTATATTCTATTGTAAATTATATATTTTGGATAGTTTCAACTCTACAAGAAAGTGTTGTGGAATAAAAAATAAGAGTAAGTAAATTGCAAATTTCATTAAAATTTGATTTGAAAAATAAATGATAAAATAATTAAATTAAATTATATTCTATTGTAAATTGTATTTGATATTTTCAACCCATAATAGATTATATAACCATAAATCATATCAACGGAAAATCATTTGAAATAATTTTATTTAATATTAGATAAAATTTAGTTACAATCTTACGAAGTTTCCAACAAAATTTTTTCACAGTTTGGACCATTACAAAAAGATAGAAATTTGCAACTTACAAAGACAGCCATGAGCAACTTAGAAATAATAATTAGAATTAGGGGTAGGGTGTAAGCGAGTCGAACTAAGTACCATACTATTCGAACTCGACTCGATTTGTATTATATGTATTTGAACTCGATTGAGCACCAAAATTTATACTCGAACTCGCTCGATAACCATTCGAACTACTCGAGCTCGAATTCGAAAAACTAAAAAAGTAAATTTTATTAATTTATATTACATATTTTACTTGAAATTGATTTACTAATTTGTCTAGAACTAGAACGTGAATGATTGAGCATGTGTAAGTGTAAGATCGATTTGTTCAATTAATTATAAGAGAATAAAAAGAAAGGAGGAGAGGATGAGTTGAAAGGAAGATGTTCAAGTATCACATACTTAATGTTTATATTTTATATTATTATATATATATATATATTATAAATATAAATGTTCATAATATTTATAAAACGAGCGACTCCAAACAACTCAAACTAGAAATATAAAATTCGAACTCGAGTTCGATTACAAAATCGAGTCCCTTGAACTCAACTCGAGCACAATTAAACCGAGTTATGATGGAGTTTTGACCCTTCGTGCTAACCTAACCTTCCAAATTAGAATATAAAAAAAAATTAGAGAGATGGAAAAGAAGGTGAGACCATGTGACCATTTTTTTTAAAACTTTTTTTTAGACTATTTAAAAATAAATTTAATTACTCTCCTATACTTTTTAATTTCTAAAAAGATTAAAACGATCCTATGTTAATTAAGAAATTAATTTTTAAAAATTTGAAAAAATATTTTTTTGTTATAAACTATTTTGAAATATAATTTCTAAAGTTAAAATAAAAGGTTTATGTTCACAACTCAAAACAATATTATAATTATTTCCAATTCAATTATTGGAGGGTTGAGAAAATTTATGATTTATCCAAATTCCAATCGTAATATAACCTGAAATTAAAATTTTAGGTTGAATATTTTAAATTGGATTAATTTCGTTTTGAGTAAATTTTGGGTCCTGTGTAGAATTTAAGTTGAATAAGTTTTATCCAAATAATTATAAAAAAAAAACTAGAGAATAATTGTTATTTTCACTTAGAAGAAATCATCTTAATATTTAGTTAATTTGATATATATAATGATTAACTATATAAAAATCTTAATGAATTATTATATAAAAATATTTTATTTATTAACTATTTAATTATTTTAATTATATTAAACAGGGGCGGAGCCAGGATTTTAAATCTACCCGGGCTAAAATTTTTTTTTTTTGTACAAACCAATTTAACACAATATTTTTTTAAATAGTAATGAAATATGAATCGTTTAAGCACAACGAAACGAGCATGACATAAAAAAAAATAGTGAAGAGAAAAGAATAAAGATCTTAGGCCAAAGATACAAAAAATAAATAAATAAATAAAAACGTGTATGAAGGTTTTCAAGATAGTCAATAATCTTCTCAACCGGCTTCACAAAAATATACATTTACTATGGTAGCCTCACCAAAAGCTTTGAGAGTAATAATTAATAAGTATTTACTATTGAAACTAGTTAAAAAAAATGATAAAATATTATTTTTTCTTTCCCTCTCTAAATTTGATATTAAAAAAGTTACCATACAATCCTATTGAGTGAATGAATTTTAATCTAAGCCGCCAGAATAAAGTTCTTCGATTTAGCCTTACAAATAATAGAGAAAGAAAAAAAATTCAATCTTTCAAACTAGTTATTAGGGACATATTTTTTTAATTAAGCAGAATAAATTATATATAATTTAATTGTAGATAATTGAGTTTAATTAGAAATGATTAAGTTTTAATTGTAGATAATTGAGTTTAATTAGAAATGATTAAGTTATGGACTTTTTATTTAGAAAGTGATAGATTATATATTTTGGAGAAAGAAAAAAAAATTAATCTTTCAAATTAGTATAAACTATTATTGTTTGGGACATAACTTTTTTTAATTAAACAAAGTAAATTATATATAACTTAATGGTAAGTAAGTGAGTTTAATAAGGAATGAATAAGTTATGAATTTTTTATTTAGGAATGAATAGATTATATATTATTGAGATAAGTTATTTATTTAGGAATTAATAAATTAAGATATTGTTTAATTATAAATAAATATACTATATAGTATAATAAATTAAAAAATATTTACTTATTATATTATATAATATAAATATATTATTGGGGTTGGTGGAGCTCCCCGGGCTGAGTATAGGTGAATGAATTATTTAATTATAAATCATATTATATAATATATATTAGATAGTATATATTACTATTAGCTGGATGAATCCCTCCGGGCTGTAGCCCGGTTATCCCTAGGAGTGGCTCCGCCCCTGATATTAAATAAATTTATTAAACAGTCAAAATTATATTAAACACATGTCAAATATATAAAAATGAATCAAAAATATTAAACAAAACAAAAACATATTAAAACTGTAAACTTGCTCAAAAATATAATTTGGGTTGGCTTTAAATTAATTTTGGTTGATTGTATGGATTGATAAATTGAGTTTATCCAATTGCTCACTTCTATTTGTCTTTAACAATGAGACGAGGTAAGCAACTTGCAAACTTGTGTGCCCTTCCTTCCTCAACACGTCAATCGAGTTTGTCATGTTCGTCGCTTCGACCTGGCCTAGAAAATCAAAATGCAATTTGGATATATTTTGATTCCTATTTTTACAAAATCTTTTTTTATTGATTAATAAGTGATTTAGCATCTCTTTAAAAGTAATAGTTAAACATCAATCACAAATACATGTAGTCTGTGAATTTTTTATTTTGAAAAAACTTAGAAGGAAAATAAAATTTTAATAGGATCGGCGCTGGCAATAAAGATAGGGGTCTGGCTATTGATGACGACTTCGCATAAACGATTTGATAAAAATCCTGTTAGAGATTTAAATCACTTTTTATTCTTCACAAACCCTTGCAAACTCTTGAACGATTCAAGTGCGGAAACGTTTGCTCAGGTTTGAAGCTAAGAACCAAAGAATGAGAAGATGACAGAATGTAAAAGACACAAAGAGTTGTTTATGGATGTTCGGAACAAAACTCTCCTACTTCACCCCTTCTTCCAACCACCGGAAGGATTCACTATACGTTTCTTAGAATCAAATACAGTTGCACGGCTAACTCACTGTTGAACAGAACAGACTCTGTTTAACTTACAGTATATGAAGAATATCACTCAGCTAGACAATACTTTGATTCTCTCTCTCTCTTGATATACACACAGTAAAGCAAGAAAGCAATTCGTGAGATTGTGTGTTCAGTAGTTCGTTCGTATGCGTATTTCTCAGTGTTTATCGACCATTCTTATGTTGTCCTTGAAGATCTTTAAATAGAGAGCAGGTACCAATGGTCGAATCTTCTATAATGACACGTGACAGACTTTCATTGGAAAACCTCCATAGTACACAGGTACAACAGACTTTGAGCACCAGGATCATGGCCATACCAATCTGGTAGTGCGCAGAATATTCTTTTAGGATTGTCCTGCAGAAACAAGTAGTGAGAAGAATATTTGCTTACGTGTCATTAGTTAATTGGTTGCAACTGGCTGTCCTACTGATCTGCACTGAAAAGTGGAGCAGGAGTAGCATATAGCTAGTTGATCGTGGGTAGATGGATGCTAGCTTCAAGCAACTGCTTAAGCATGACATTAGACGTTTTTCAATTAGACTTTCAAGTCTAATGAAGTTAGATGCCCCCGTCTAATAGTAGGATCCATTAGACCACCTGGTCTAATGGGATTAGACGACACGTCTAATTACGATTCCCTTCAGACTAATCTGAAGAAGTTAGACTGCACGTATAACTTTCTACTCTTTTAGACAACACGTCTAACTACGTCTCCTTTCAGACTAGTCTGAAGGAGTTAGACTGCACGTCTAACTTTCATCTCTGTTAGACGGCACGTCTAAATATGATTCCCTTCAGAATAATTTGAAGGAGTTAGACTGCACGTCTAACTTTCATCTTTGTTAGACGACACGTCTAATTACGCTTCCCTTTAGACTAATCTGAAGGAGTTAGACTGCACGTCTAACTACGTCTGTTAGACTGCACGTCTAACTACGTATCCATTAGACTCCACGTCTAACTACGTCTGTTAGACTGCACGTCTTAATATATATCCATTAGACTGCACGTCTAACTACGCCTGTTAGACTACACGTCTAACTACGTCTATTTGACTGCACATCTAACTACGTCTGTTAGACTACACGTCTAACTACGTATCCATTAGACTGCACGTCTAACTACGTCTGTTAGACTGCACGTCTAACTACATATCCGTTAGACTGCACGTCTAACTCAATGCGTCTAATATCCAATAAGTCTAATGAACCTCAGTTAGAGTTAGTCTAATATAACATATTTTCGATACACCTACACCAAAAACAATTAGACGGCTTAGTTTATGTTTTATACCAACTCATCATCAAAATTCTATTAGTCAGAATACTTTGACCCTTAGTCAAAATAATTTGACCCAACAAATTTGTTAAAGAGAAAAATTTTCTAAGAGACTTAAGTATTGTACATAAATATTTACAAACAATCCTTATAAAGAAG
This sequence comes from Impatiens glandulifera, assembly GCF_907164915.1. NCBI lineage: Eukaryota > Viridiplantae > Streptophyta > Magnoliopsida > Ericales > Balsaminaceae > Impatiens > Impatiens glandulifera. The sequence continues at coordinate 19,591,099 of NC_061866.1, read as the reverse complement.
TAATTAACCTAAAAATCATAAATTACTTATAGATACAAATCCAAGTCCATTAATAATTAAATAAGTTATAGTTGCATAAAAAACAATTAAGACCCACAACTTTTAATTTGGTAACAATCAATGCTTACACTCACAATCTCCCCAGTAAGCTTGATTTGGTTCGAGATTCTTCACGCCGAGCATCTCTCACATCTCAGAAAATTTGACTCTTGCTAGCGCATTTGTGAGAATGTCAGCACGTTGCTCTCTGGTGCTTACAAACTCTACAACAATCTTTCAGTTCTCGACACATTCACAGATGAAGTGGAACCGAGTGTCGATGTGTTTGTTGCATCCATGAAACACCGCGTTCTTCATTAATTCTATTGCGGACTTGTTGTCGACATACATGGTTACCAGCCTTAGCTCGCATCCGAGCACCTTGTGCTAGATATACATCACTAACTTTGATAATTTATTCTAAATAATCAAAGAGGGAGAAACTGTTAGATTAAAGTTGCTAATTAACTTTGGATAATTAATCAACATTATAAAATTATCTAGTTTTGATAATTTAGTTTAAATGATCAAAAAGGGAGAAATTGTTAAAATAAAGTCTTTGATTAAATTATAAGTGTATCAATAAGACTGAGTTGTGTTATTGATTATATGTAGGATCAAAATGAAGAAAACCAAAACCGGGAAGTTGTCCGGTAGTTGATCAAATTCGGTATTTGATCAACTTCGGTATTGTGCAGATGCGAGTTCGGTATTTTGATCGGCTCGGCTTCCCCAAAGCGCGCTCGGTTTTATGTCTACTAGTTGATCAAATTCGGTATTTGATCAACTTCCCTATTTTGAAGGAATGGTGCTTCTGGTTTTATGTCCAGTTCGGTATGCTGAAGATGCGCATCCGGTTTTATGTTCGGCTTCAGGTGTGCTGATGCGCCTCCGGTATTTTGATCGGCTCGGCTTCTCCTAAGCAAGTCCGGTATTTTGTTCAGATCTGTATTTTGGACAAGGCGCTTCCGATTTCATCTGAATTTGGTATTTTGGAGAGACGCTTCCAGTTTTATCTGACTTCAGTTTTATATCAGCGCGCCCGGTATTTTAACCAGTTCAGTTTTATATCAGTGTGTCTGGTATTATGTTAAATTCGGTTTTATATCAGCGCATCCGATATTTTAACCAGTTCGGTTTTATATCAACGTGTCCGGTATTATGTTAACTTCGGTTTTATATCACCGCGTCTGGTATTTTAACTAATTTGGTTTTATATAAGCGTGTCTGGTATTATGATAACTTCAGTTTTATATCAAGCCTTCTGGTATTTAACCAGTTCGTTTTTATACAAGGCTTCCGGTATTTAACAAGTTCAGTTTTATATCAAGCATTTCTGGTAGTTGATCAAATTCGGTATTTGATCAAGTTTAGTATTTTGAAGGAATGACGCTTCCGGTTTTACGTCTAGTTCGATATCCTGAAGATGCGCATTTAGTTTTATGTTCGGCTTCAAGTGTGCAGATGCGCGTCTAGTATTTTGATCGGTACGACTTCTCCTAAGCAAGTCTGGTATTTTAGATAAGGCACTTCTGGTTTTATTTGAATTCGGTATTTTAGAGAGGCGCTTCTGGTTTTATCTAACTATGGTTTTATATCAGCGCGTCCAATATTTTAACTAGTTCAGTTTTATATCAGCGTGTCCAGTATTATGTTAACTTCTGTTTTATATCAGCGCGTCCGATATTTTAATCAGTTCAGTTTTATATCAGTGTGCCCGGTATTATGTTAACTTCGGTTTTCTATCAGCGCACATATTTTAACCAGTTCTATTTTTTATCTGCGTGTCTAGTATTATGATAACTTCGGTTTTATATCAAGCTTTCTAGTATTTAACCAGTTCGGTTTTATACAAGGCTTCCGGTATTTAATTAGTTCGGTTTTATGTCAAGTATTTCCGGTACTTGAACAAATTCTGTATTTACTCAAGCATCCGTTATTGAAAGTCTAACACAGTAGCTGAGCTAAACCTATAGAAGGCTGTCACGTGCCAAACTATTTCAAATCCTATGTGATTTACGTTCCCAGTACACCACGATCTCATTAATGAATATTCGACGCAATACCTTCATCAAGTACATCCACGATCAAAAGCATATTCTCTAATGTACTACCCTAGCTCTCAACCAACCAAAATAGGACATGTTTCCTCTAAAGCAAATTTGTCCGTTGAACTAATATCTATTTAAGAAGAAGTTGGAGGAAAATTTGCATGCGCTCTAAACTAGTCTTTGATTACGATTTCTTACGAGTCTTCAGCTTTTCTGAATCAATCTTTCAAGCTCTCAAGTTCTAAGAGCTTACAAGTTTGTTAGATTGTTAAAATATATTACATACTGTTCATTCTGTGTGAGTTTTCAGTATTGTAAGTTGAAAAAATTTGTTTTTGTTCAATAGAGTGTTGTGTGCTAGGAGTTTAGAAACATGCAGTGTTTAAGTCTTGGTTATCCGACTGGTTTGCGTACGCATTGTAATCAAACCAAATCTTGTAGTGAATATACTTCTCAAGGTTGAGAAGAAGGGGTGATGTAGGAGAGTTTGCTCCGAACATCCATAAACAAACTTTGTGTCTTGTGTTCTTTTCTTTTTGAATCTTCCAATCCCTTTATCTGCTTCTTCAAGTCTAAACAAACAGTTCCGCACTTGACTCCGTTCAAGAGTTTATGAAGACTTGCGAAGAATAGAAATACATATTAACTTCTAACAGAGTTAATATCAAACAAAGGTTTTCACGACTAACAATACTTGGTCAATCCCCTTGATATTTTTGACTCCTTTCCTAACAAGTGGTATCTGAGCAAGGGTTTCTATTCTCAAGCAATCAAATATCATCATGTCTTTCACAACAAGCCCCCATGTTCCGTATTGAAGAGTATGTTGATTAGAAGATCCGTATGCATGTGCATTTGACATCATAAGATGGCGATATGTGGTACGTTATCATTAATGGCCCGATAAAGATTGAAAAGCCAAGATGCGAGTGGATAGCTGAAGATAAAAGAAAGAACAACCTTGATAACCTGGTCAATAACTCGTTGCACAAAACTCTTGACAAGAACATGTTTGCAAAGATCAGATCATGTTCCACTGCCAAGGAAATATGAGAGAAGATTATCCAACTTTGTGAGGACAACTAATAAACTAGAGAGAATAAACTCATGGTTGCTACTAAGATATTTTATAACATTAAGATGCACCTAGGGGAGTCAATGAACGAGTTTGACGAACGCTTCACTAGCATTGTCATTGAACTTTCCACTCTAGAAAAGGTCTATGGAGACACAAAAATCATCGTCAAGGCGTTGAAGGCTCTTCATAGTGTTTGGGACATTAAGACAACGGTGATGAGGGAGTCGATAAACCTTCACAATATGGAGTTGCACGACATGTTTGCCGATCTGAAAGCCCATGAGTTCGAGAGATGAACTCAAGGAATGAAAATGAGCCCTCATCCTCGACCGTGACTCAAGAGTTGGTGTCCTCTGTGGAACTATTAGCTCCCTCACCCATCAAGTCAGCTGAGCAGTTCAACGTAGATGCGATGGCTTTACTTGTCAAGAAGTTTGACAAATTCATGAGTAAGAATTAACCCAACCCTTCTTTCAACAACAATAACAGTTCTAATGATCACAAGACTAACGTCCATTGTTTTAACTATGACACTTTATGTCACTACAATTCGGAATGTGGGAAGCAAAGGAGAGACGACAAGAAGCCAGTTGATCAAAAGCATAGATCAGAAAGCAATGTTAGTAGAGGAAAGCGGAAGGAAGTGGGCAAAAATGATTCGGACTCCAGTTCCTTAAGTGATAGTGATGATAAAAAAGTCAAGTACTTCATGGCCAATGATGAAGAGGTATTTGACTTTGCAACTAAAGAGTTTATTCGAGACGACTTGATTACTACACTCAATGACATGGTCATTGAGTACAAGAAATTGTCTAATCTCGTTTAAACTCAACTAGAGAACGTAACTGGTAAAAAATGAAATATCCTTTGAGAACGAGAAACTCAAGGAGACAGTTCAATTGTTGACCAAAGAAAACGAGAGAGCCAACTATGTGATTGCTGCATGAAAAAATCTAGGGATGTAGTCAATCAGATGATGAGTCAGTTGAGGCCTACCAAATGTAAATTTTGTCTAGGCTATGACAACAGCAACCCAGACCAGTCATGCAAGAAGTTAGAACCCAAGAAAATAAAACATAATTCTATAAGTTTTATCAAGGGTACCTCAACTGGCAATCAAGCTAATCACGATACAGATGAGTCAGTAACTAAAAGGGAACTAAAATATGTCGAGCCAACTAAGAAGTCAAGGTGGCTTCATCCTGAGAGAAGGAAAACTAGTCGGTCAGCTGGACGTAAACCTAACAGATGGCCAAGAAGGCCTCATCAAAATTCATCCTCAAAACATAATGACTCATCTAAAGGCAGACAGAGAGATGTCAAGTCTAATGCAAGCAAAATTATTAAGAATAACACTAGAAGATCCATCAAAGTAACACAGGTATGGATCCTTAAAGGACTAATTAACCGTGGACCCAATTAAATGTGGGAACCAAAGGTGTAAATAGTTTATTCGCAGGTTAAATGGCCAGCTGCCTATAGGATTCAGAGTGGTACTTGGACAGTGGATACTCAAGGCATATGACCAAAAATATCAAGATTCTAACCAACGTTGTAAAAGAATATAGATCAAGAATCACATTTGGTGATAAACCCAAAGGTAAGACCATGGCAAGGGTAAGATTGTCCATGGTAACCTCACCATAAACAACGTTCTACTTGTTGAAAATCTGTGATACAACTTTCTTAGTATAAGTGAAATGTGTGATATATGATATCTTGTTGAATTCTATAAGCAAGCATGCATAGTCAAGGATCAATAGGGAAGTACTCTGTTGATAGGGCATAGGACAAGTAATGTTTATAAGGTCAACTGGAAAAACAAATCATCTAATCATATTTGCATGATAGCTAAGAATGATCAAAATTGGCTTTGACATAAGAGACTTAACCACTTAAATTTTAAGACTATTAACTCTATTTGTTCTAAAAAATTAGTTGTAGGAATTCCTAACCTGAAGTTTTCTAAAGATAAAGTTTGTTCTGCTTGCTAGATGAGTAAACAAATCAAATCAACTTTTAAGAGTAAAGGTAACATTCAGTCTGAAAGGTGCTTAGAACTCTTGCATATGGACCTTTTCGGTCCAATTAAGGTAACCAACTTAGGAGACATGAAATATACCTTAGTAGTTATTGATGACTACTCTAGGTTTACTTGGGTTATTTTCTTACCTTCTAAAGATCAAGATACTCCTAATTTGATTAAAATGCTTAAGAGAGTGCAAAATGAAAAATCGGTAAGCATAATTAGAATTAGAAGTGATAGGGGAACTGAGTTCACTAACAGGACTTTGTCTTCTTACCTTGAGAAGTCTGGTATTAGACACAAGTTTTCTAGTGCCATAACTCCACAGCAAAACGACATGGTTGAAAGGAGAAACAAAACCCTTAAGGAGGCAGCTAGATCAATGATAGCCGACTCCGACGTGACTCAAAAGTTTTAGGCAGAAGCTATTAACACAACATGTCATACTCAAAATCGGTCAATAATTAATAAAAGATTTAACAAGACGCCTTATGAGATTTACCATGGACAAACTCCTAATATTCGATATTTTAGGATCTTTGGTTGTAAGTGTTACATTCATAATAATGACAAGAATTATTTGACCACTTTTGATGCCAAATCCGATGTTGGTATTGTGTTAGGATATTCCTCAGTCAGTAAAGCTTATAGAGTGTGTTATTATTGAAAGATGAGTTAGATTGATTCTTCCTCATGAATTTGCCAAATTTCTTGACAAGCAATGCCATCGCATTTTCGCTGAACTGCTCAGCAGATTTGATGTGTACAAGGGCTGCTGGCTTTACATCGGATACCAACGCTCTGGTCATGTTCGAGGATGAAGGCTCATCTTCATTTCTTGAATTTATCTCGAACTCATGAGCTTTCAGATCATCAAACATGTCATGCAACTGTATATTGTGGAGGTTTCTGGATTCCCTCATCACCGGTGTCTTAACATCCCAAGCACTAGGGAGTGCCTTTAATGCCTTGACTATGATTTCCTTGTTGACATTAACCTTTCCCAAGATCGAAAGTTCATTGACAATTCTGGTAAAGCGTTCGTCAAATTCGTTCATTGTTTCTCCAGGATGCATTTTTATGTTATCGAACTTCTGAGTGGCAACCATGATTTTGTTCTCTTTGGTTTGTTCGTTGCCCTCATTAAGTTAAATGATATTCGTGAACATATTCTTATCAAGAGTCTTAAACATAAAGTGCTTTGTCATGTTCTCAAGGTTGTTCTTCTTTTTGTCTTCATTGGTCCACTCACTTCTTTCCTTTTCAATCTTTATCGGACCGTTAGTGATTACATACCACATATAATCGTCTTGTGATGCCAAATACACTTGCATGCAGATCTTCTAGTCAATAAAGTCTTCACTGCGGAACATTAGGGGCTTGTTGGAGGAAGACATGATGATATCTGAATGCTTTAGAATAAAAACAAGCTGATCTAATACCACATGTTAGGATCGGGTACAACGATAGAGATGGGGATCTAACTATGTTGACCGCTTACACACTTGTTTGATATTAACTCTGTTAGAAGTTAATATTCGTTTTTATTCTTCACAAGTCATCTGAAACTCTTGAACCGAGTTCAAGTACGAAATGTTTGTTTACACTTAAAGTAGTAGGTAAATGGAATTGAAAGGAAATAAAACAATAGACAAGGGATTTTATGGATGTTCGGAGTAGAAACTCCTACGTCACTCCTTCTTCTCAACCTTGAGAAGGATATTCACTGGAAGATTTGGTTTGAATACAACACTTGTACAAACCCAGTCGGACAACCAGGACTTAAACACTACTTATTTCCGAAATCCTAGCACACAACACTCTGTTGAACCTAAACAAATTCTATCAACTTACAATACCGAGGAATCACACAAAATAAATAGTATGTAATACAATTTTATCACTCTAGCAAATTTAAAGGCTTTTAGAACTTTTAGAGCTTGAGAGAGTGATGAAAAACGATGTTTCAAAAGGTTGTGAAAGTAGTTAATTGTTCAAAAACTTGTGAAGCAAATTATCCTCTATCTTCTTCTTAAATATGCAATCTGCAATGGACATGTAACCGACATATTTGCTTCAGAGGATGCGTGTCCTAATTTGATTGGCTGAGTGCCATAATGGTACAACAAGGAGGATCCTCTTTGATCTTGTCTGTACTTGGATGTTAGTAAGCCAAAATGTTCATTAATGGGATTACGAGGTATGAGGAACGTACAACTCAAAGGGTTTGACTTGTCTTAGTTCATAGCAGTCTCTTGTAAGTCTGATTTTGCTGTCGTGTCAGACTGTCCATAACGAGTGCTTAATCGGAAGTTGAGATTCATCAGGTACAAGAAAGCGCTTAGTCAAAGTGTTGAACTTGGAAATTACCGGAAGCGCCTTGTGTAGGACCGAATTCATAAAATCTCAGAGACATTTATCTAAAACCCGATTTGGATAAATTCCCGGGTAAGCTTCTTGATAAAATACAGCTACATTACAAACTATCGAACATGCCTTTGTAAAATACCAACTTTGTAAATTACCGGATGCGTTCCATAAAATACCGAATTTGATATAATACTGGAAGCATTCCAATATAAACCGAGGATACAAAATACCGGACGCGTCATTATAAAATACCGATTTGATATAACACCAGATACATTTATCGAAAAACCGATTTGGTTAAATTACCGGGTGCACCTCTTAATAAAATATTGACTTGATATAAAACCGGAAGCATATAAACTACCGGACGCGCCTTTGTAAAATACTGATTTCATATAAAATCAGAAGCATAAAATACCGGACGCGTGCTTTTACATAAAATTGATCTTTGTAGAATACCGATTTTATATAAAATACCGGACGCGTGCTTATATAAAACCAAACTTACAAACTACCAGACGCTTCTAATATAAAAATAAAACAGAAGTATAAAATACTGGATGCGTCTTTGTAAAATGCCGAAGTTACAAAATGCCAATTTGGAGATAAAACCGGAAACGATTATTTGTAGGAACCGAAGTTTGATTAACTACCGAACAACTTTCCTTTCTAGTTTTCTTTAATTTGCACAAGGTTAATTTAACACAAATAAGTTTTTATTTATACACTTATAATTAGTTACATAATTAACTTAACAATTTCTCCCTTTTTGATTATTTAAACTAAATATTCAAAACCTAGTAATTTTACAATCGTTGGCTAATTATCCTAAGTTAATTAGATACTTTAATCGAATAATTTCTCCTTCTTTGATTGTTTAGAATAAATTATCAAAGAAAGTGACATATATATTCTTAGAAATTTCTCCCTTTTTGATTGTTTTGTCTTAAAATTGTCACAACCAGTATTTGATCAAAAATAATTTTAACCTGCATCATTTAATTTCCCCTGTTTCTTAATCAAAACAAGTAATGCAATTAGTCAAAAGCAGTTGTTCAATAAAATCAGTGTATTGAGTTTATAATTGAAAAGCAAGGAAATGCATAAATTAAGAGAATGTTTTAGCGTCCCCCCTGTTGTATCTCTTCTGTTTGTCATCAATGTCTGCCATGACCTGGTCCACAATATTGCCACTGGTTCGACCGCCAACATTTCTTCCACGACCCATTCCTTTTAAAACTCGAGAGCCACCACCTTGAGGAATAGGATGTTCAGGAGACATCAAATACATAAAAGGGTTTTGATTCGACCTTCCTCTCGGTGAAGCAGGAATAGAGGCAATAGCAGAACCATCGCTTTAACGTAGCCTTCATTTGGAGTGAGAGATTTGGTTTTCTTATTTGATCGCCATTTGGACTATGGTCAAATTGTCTTCATTAGCTTTAGAGATTTGTTTAGCAGCCTTAGCGACTGCATTTTCTTCATCCTAAAAACGTTGTGCAACCGCCTCTATCTCTCTTAGTTTTTCCGCATCAATAACATTGTAGGACCGAGCCATTTCCATTATTTGGGACATTAGAACCTCAATTGACGACTTGGTTTCACTTTGGAGGTCGAAGGATTTGTTGAAGAAAGGTTCTACCTTGTTTAACACTTGTCTCATTCGATACATTTCTTGATTGTTTTTGTCAAGGTTGGTGTTTGATGATGTAGACGAGCTTTCTATCCGGTCCAACCTTGAGCTGATATTTTGAAAAGTATCATGCCACGGAGCCATAGCCTCCATGACTATGCGTAGGATATTCTCAGTTTGAAGAGACAATTCCTCAGAGTGAGACGTAGTGGATATATGAGAGCCAATCGGAGCACATTGTAGAGGTGTAGCATGATGGGAACTAACTTGGAGAGACATCTCCAGTCCTGTTTGATCATTTTGACCAACCGGTTCTTCAAGAGTATCATCTCTAATTTTACGAGTACGATCTGAGGCTTTTTTGGTCTTAGTAGACGTACCCGAAGTGGAGTGAGAAGGAGTCGGCTTCTTGGATCTTTGAACTTCAGCTTCTGTTTCAATAGCTGCCTGTTATGGAGGAGGAAGCTCACTATCGGTCGGTTTAGGGATTTCAACTTGACGAGAGGAAGAAGGACCCTTATCGATTCGGATGATGGATTCGAACGAGCTTTATCTTGCTCATCCTCTTTCTCATTTCCTTCAGATTCTGAAGAGAAAATACTTGATGCTATTTTGTTAGTAGAGGTAATTTCCAAAGCTGAATTAAAGTGTTCTCAGTCTTTTCTTGGGACACAATGCTTCTCTTTAGCACTAGGCCCATGCACCTCATAACCATGGAATAATTCTCGTTCCTCTGCACTAGCCCTCTCTTGCTCAACGAGACGTGTCTTCAATGTGTTAGCTTCGTCATCTAGCACCTGCTCAGTTCTGATAGTTTGAGTCATGCCTTGAGAATTAATCATGTCTTCAACAAAGTCTATAGGCTCATTCTCGTCATCATGATTCAGATCGATTCGAGGGGAGGGAATTCCAGATTCTTCTGAATTGGAAGATTCACCACCATCCACATACCAGAGAGTGGTAGAAACATACTCCTTCAAAAGCGATCTTAAATGATTAATGACACCCGCGTCCGTCTTTGCAGTATTAGTAGATTAATCAAAGTTCTTTCTGTAGTTTGAATAGTACGGGAAAAGGGTGCGGCCTCTTGCATAAGCTTCTACAAATTCTGATAAGAAAAAAAAATTAAGAAAATTAATTTTTAAACCGGCCACACATTACATTTTTTGAATATTTATTTTAAATAATCAAAAAGGGAGAAATTGATAAGAAAAATTAAGTAAAGTTAATTTTTGGAACCGGCTAGACAAACTAAACAGTTGTTAACTTTCATGTGCAGGTGGAGGCCAAATCATATGAACCGGCTGGAGCCTCATAAATCGGTTGCTGAAATACTTCAAAGAAACCAGTTCCAAGTGATCAAATCAAAGATCAGAGGAACCGGTTTTCACACTCTCAAGTGACCGGTCAACAAAGACAAAAGTTCAAGTACCAGCCGGATCATTTTGCACAAGAGACAAAACCGGAAACTTCAACCTACAAGAGTGACGTAACATGACGAAATAAACGTGTCTCGAAGGAAAAAGAAGATCAGATCCGATCGGAAGCATGCGAGGAAAGCAATGATGCTTTACTGATCCGAAGTTGACAACCTGCAGTGCATGCCCAACACGTGTCCAAATCTGAAAACCGATTATGTCATCTTACACTCAGAGTTGCCTGCATGACTGCCAAGTGTTGAGGAAGGTGAAACGTGCAAGTAACCTCTCTGCACCGGCGTGATATGATCAACCAATCCAGAGGAGAGAGAAGAAAATGACCGATGGCTCTCATCAGCTAAAAAAGGAAGATGAAATATCCTCATTTAATACACAGATAGTTAACGAGTTTCGAATAACATCTTTAATGAAGAAAAGCTATAAGTTAGAGAGATAAACTTTTACGATCCAAAACCGGTGTGTCTAAAACCGGAAGCTTTTTGTATCCTGTTGTGCTGAGTTATTGTATTACATCAAAGAGTGAGTTGGTGTAACCGGCGAGTAGCGAGTTGGGCTCGACCGGCAGTGTTGTTGTAACTATAAAAGTTAGTGGAGATCCTTCTCATAACCTGAGAAGAAGGGGTGACGTAGGAGGGTTTGCTCCGAACATCCATAAAAATCCTTGTCTCGTGTTCTTTCTCTCGTTTCATTACTTACTCACTTAACCTAACCAAAACAATATCACTCCTTATATCAAAAACCGGTCCACTCATATTTCTAAAACCGAATCCTCCTAAAACATCATCTAAGTCGCATACGTTGCTTCAGGCTGAAACAGACATTTCCGCCCTTGAACCCGGTTCAAGAGTCTGTGACAGTTTGTGTAGTGCTGAGAACGGTCATAGTCTCTAACCGGACTATCACCAAAGTGTTGTGTGTGTTGTAAGCGGTCACCCTTCCTGAAACCGGAAACACCCCGGTCCTCCAAGGGCGTCCCCGATCCTAACAAATTCACTCCTTCTGAGGGATTTGGCAACAAATTTAGTTTTAGTTAAGAAAAAGATCACCTTTTCCAACTTCATAATTTCAGCCCACTTCTTATCTTCGACAACATCCGGAAGCACATTACTGAAGTTAGTGCCTAATCTGATGCTCACAAGTTTTGAACATATCGATCTTTAGTTGTGCCGCATCTTCCGCCTCTTCCAGAGTCAAGTTAATATATGTTTCAGCCTCTGGAGAAACGCCAAGAGATGAGGCAGAAGGGGGGTCAGCATGACCTTTTCCAGCCCCTGTAACTTCAGCGCATTTAGGACTCGGAACGGGTTCTCTGAACTCGATTCCCCTCACCAATCTCATTTGAGAAAAAGTGGAGAAACCCCTTGGAAGTGTTATCGCTGGAGTTACATCAGTGACACTTACCACTTCTACGTTGATAGTAGCCGAAGAATACAAGATTCCTTTCGGAAATGGCAGAATATGAATAAAGTTTTCATTAGTGGCTACATCAGCTACCTTGTCATAACTTTGACCTATTGAGGTGACCACAACCGGAGTTGGAACCTCCTTCTGAATGACTGGGATAAAATCAAGTCGACCGTTGCAACAACTTCTAGTTGGCCAGTTTGCAAAATGTCAGACCGACCGGTTTAGGAAGCCTCTAACCGGGCGGTTTGGGAATCATCCAACCGATCGGTTTGAAAGGCGTCATCTAGCCGGTCGGTTTGAGAGATTTCTAACCGTTCGGTAGTATCAGAATCGACTACCTTGTTTGTAATGTCAAAATCTACCGATTGAACCTCTAAAATCGCAAACACAATCGGAGTGACAGGAGGAGCTAATCTTTGCGTTTGAACTGAAATATTTACCGGTATAGAAGAGACATTAAATAGTGGAGGAATAGGGATGTTTACCTCATATCAAGTTCTGTTTCAAGTTGAGGTGATTTCACTGGTTTCTCTATGTCCGGTTCTGGAAATAATAGAGATGGGGGTCTAACTATGTTGAACGCTTACACACTTTGTTTGATATTAACTTTGTTGGAAGTTAATATCCGTTTATATTCTTCACAAGTCGTCACAAACTCTTGAACTGAGTTCAAGTGCGGAAATGTTTGTTTAGACTTGAAGCAATAGGTAAAGGGATTAAAAGGAAATAATACAATAGACATGGAATTTTATGGATGTTCGGAGTCGAAACTTCTACTTCACCCCTTCTTCTCAACCTTGAGAAAAATATTCACTAGAAGATTTGGTTTGAATATAACACTTGTACAAACCCAATTGGACAACCAGGACTTAAACACTTCCTGTATACGAACTCCTAGCACACAACACTCTGTTGAACAGAAATAGATTCTGTCAACTTACAATGCTGAGGACTCACACATAATAAATAGTATGTAATACAATTTTAACACTCTAGCAAATTTGAAGGCTTTTAGAATTTTTAGAGTTCGAGAGAATGATGAAAAACGATGTTTCAAAAGGTTGTGAAAGCAGTTAATTGTTCAAAAATTGGTGAAAAAAATTGTCCTCTATCTTCTTATAAATATGCAATCTGCAACGGACATGTAATGTACATATTTGCTTCAGAGGATGCCTGTCCTAATTTGATTGGCTGAGTTCCAGAATGATACAACAAGGAGGATCCTCTTTGATCTTGTCTGTACTTTGATGATAGTAAGCCAAAATGTTCATTAATGAGATTACGAGGTACGAGGAACGTACAACTCAGAGGGTTTGACTTGTCTTAGTTCATATTAGTCTTTTGTATGTCTGATTATGCTACCGTGTCAGACTGCCCATAACGAGTGCTTAATTGGGAGTTGAGATTGATCAGGTACAAGAAAGCGCTTAGTCAAAGTGCCGAACATGGAAATTACTAGAAGCATAGAAACAAATTCATAAAATACTGGTGAAATTTATCCAAAAACTAATTTGGATAAACTACCGGGTACGCTTCTTAATAAAATACCGGAAGCTTACAAACTACCAGACATGACTTTGTAAAATACTGACTTTGTAAACTACCAGATGTGTTCCATAAAATACCAAATTTGATATAATACCGGAAGCACTCCAATATAAAACCAAGGATATAAAATACCGGACGCGTTATTATAAAATACCGATTTGATATAATACTTAGATACGTTTATCCAAAATCCAATTTGGATAAACTACCGGGTGCGCCTCTTGATAAAATCCTGACTTGATATAAAACCTGAAGCTTATAAACTACCGGACGCGCCTTTGTAAAATACCGATTTCATATAAAACTGGAAACATAAAATACCGGACGCGCTCCATAAAATACCGAAGTATAAAATATCGGACTCGTGCTTTAACATAAAACCGATCTTTGCGAAATTCTAAGTTCATATAAAATACTAGACGTGTGCTTATATAAAACCGAACTTACAAACTACCAGACGCTTCTAATATAAAATAAAACCGAAGTATAAAATATCGGATGCGTCACTGTAAATGCTGAAGTTACAAAATGCCAATTTGGAGATAAACCGGAAACGCTTCTTTGCAAGAACCGAAGTTTAATTAACTACCTAACAACTTTCCTTTCTGGTTTTCTTTAATCTGCACAAGGTTAATTTAATACAAATCAAATTTATTTATACACTTATAATTAATTACATATTTTAACTTAATAGAGTGTATAATAAGAAAACTTTAACTGTTGAAGAATCATCCCATGTTGTGTTTGATAAATCTGTCGAAAGTAACACCTCCATATCCATTGATTTTTCTAACAAAATGGAGGATGTCACTCTCCAATCTGATAGTGAAGATGAAGTCCAGGTCAACCGAAACATTGCTTTTGACTAGACGACTGAGAATGTTGAAGCTCAACAAGACAAGATTACATCCCATTAGGCAGCTGATAGTCTGGATAATACTGAGGAAACCGGTCTGTCAGATCCTAATAAGCCAAGCGGTCGGTCAAATATTGATCAAATAACTGGTCGGTCAGAAAATGTTTCGGGACCAAACTTCAAATGGAACAGAAATCATCCTCCTGATCTTATAATAGGTAATCCCTCTACGCCTCATAGGACCAGACATCAGCTGTTAGATGAGTATGCGAACTCTGATTTCATCTTACAAATTGAACCTAAGAAGGTTAACGAAGTGTTGCTTGATCAGAATTGATTCCTTGCAATGCAAGAGGATCTAAACCAGTTCAAAAGAAATAAAGTATGAAATTTGGTTCCAAGACTAGCTAATAGATTTATCATTGGAAATAGATGGGTCTTTTGCAATAAACTTAATGAAGATGGTTTGGTGACGAGGAACAAGGCTAGATTAGTGGCCCAAGGATACAGACAGGAAGAAGACATTGACTTCGAGGAGTCTTTCGCTCCAGTCGCTAGACTTGAGGCTATTCGAATTTTTTTAGTATTTGCTACTTTTAAAAACTTCAAGGTTTTTTAAATGGACGTTAAAAGTGTCTTTCTTAACGGAATAATTAATGAGGAGGTCTACATTGAGCAGCCTCCTGGTTTTAAAAATCTCACCTTGATGAACCATGTCTTTAGACTAGATAAAGAATTATATGGTCTTAAACAAGCTCTTAGAGCCTGGTATGATATTATTACAAAATTCCTATTTGATCATGACTTCAACATAGGTTTAGTTGATAAAACATTGTTTAAATTTGTCAAAGATTCTCATATTTTAATTGTGTAAATATATGTTGATGACATTATTTTTGGGTCAACTAACCCTAAACTATGTGAGAAGTTTTCTAAGATGATGACATATAAATTAGAAATGAGCATGATGAGGGAGTTAAGCTTCTTCTTGGGCCTTCAAGTTCGTCAACTTGAAAGAGGCACCTACACCAACCACGTGAAGTATACAAAGGAGTTGGAGAAGAAGTTCGGCATGGAGAGGTTCTCTCCTGCCTCATCACCTATGAGCTCATCGATCAAACTTGATAAAGATGAAGATGGTCAAAGAGCTGTCATCACTGCCTGTCGTGGGATCATCGGCTCTCTACTCTATCTAACAACAAACAGGCCAGATATCCTCTTCGTTGTTTTTGTTTGCTGGAGATTCCAGGCTAATCTTAAAAATCCCATTATGTAGCAGTTAAAAGAATTTTGAAATATCTTATGGATACTCAAAATGTGGGACTGTGGTATCCGAAGGATTCCAATTTCAATTTGATTAGCTACTTTGATGTAGACTATGCAGATTGTAAGGTGGACAAGAAGAGCACTAGTGGAACATGTAAATTCTTTGGTGATCATCTTTACTCCTGGTATAGCAAGAAGCAGACCTCCATAGAAACCTCAACGGGTGAAGCGAAGTATCTAGCAGCTGGGAGCTATTATGCTCAGTTGTTATGGATTCAACAATAGAAGGACTTTGGTATCCAGGCTGAGGAGTCACCCATCTTCTATGAAAACACCAGTACCATAGCCATAACCTACAATCCGGTGTTACATTTAAGGACCAAGCACATAGACATCAGACACCACTTCATTCGAGATCATGTGGCGTAGAGGCATATCCGACTGGAATATGACTCAACCGATCAACAAGTGACCAACATTTTCACCAAGCCACTCCAAGAGACTAAGTTTTCCTAGTTTAGAAATATTTTGGGTCTTCTAGACCTTAAATAAACTTTCTAAAAATACGAAATCTACTTAGGGAAAACCTTTTTGTCTTCGAAATGTTTTTATTGCATTTGTTTGTATTAAAAATACCATAAATAAATTTAGGGAGAAGATTTCTCTATAAAATCGATTTTACTACATGATTTTATAAAACATTTACTTTCATAAATCTAGAGAGAAATGAGTTGATAAATCAACTAGACAGAAATAACTGGACAGTTTTTACGTTGTGAACCGATTAGATGATTCGACCGAAACTACTGTAGATAATACCGAAACTATTTAAGAAACCTGGAATTTAAGTCGGTCGGTTATTAACAATTTGAATAAAATACCACTCGGTCAGTATTCTCTATAAGCGGAAGCGTTTATTTTTCTAAAATAAATAACCGATCTCTTAAATATAGGTTTTGCGGACAACTCATTTATTTCGGTTATTTACATGAAAGTTTCGATAGTATCATCTTCAAATCAAAATGGGACAACTGTCTTATTTTGTCATTATCTATCTATGTATCTCTCCCTCTCAGAAATTGAATAGTCATATCTCAAATAACTTGAAGACACGTGTCTCTCAACGTTAAAAGTATGACTAACATATATAACGACTCTTTTTCTTTGTCTGTTAAATTTTATGATGGCTCTTAAATGATGTTTTCTCTTTTAAATGATGAATTTATTGGGAGTAACTTACATATCTAAATCGATCCAATATCCTCTAGTGATTCTAAGTTCTTATTCTCTCTCACTTTATAAATGTCTTTAAGATTTTGAACTGTTCTCTACCAAAAGCCACCTTCTTCTTTTAAAATCAAGAAATGGCCTCTTTTGATCGAAACACTTTACTTATAAACTTCAAATATGTCTCTTTTGTGATGATTGAACAACTAATCTCAATGTTCGAATCCCTCGAAACCTCGGGTCTGAAGAAGTTCCTTGGGGGATCCCTCATCATTTATGAACAAGATGTTTTTGAGTTCTTTGAGTCTTTAAGGATAATAGGCGATAGGATTATCCTGGCAACAATAAAAGGAGAAGAAGTCTCCTTCTCTGAAGAAACCTTTACTCTTATTTTTGAACTTCCATTGGAGGGATTTTCAGATTTTCCCACCTCTCCAAACAATATTCTATACGAGATGTCGCTACTCTTATCAGATACCTCCTTTTGTGTCGAAATTCGTGGGATTTAGTCTTTCCTGAAACCTGAGTTTTCTCTTCTCAACGACATCATGTCTATATCTCTTTGGATAAGGAAAGGACAAATATCTACACCAAAAAGATTTTTGAGATGATGGTGGCCATTACCAGGGGTATACCCATCAACTAGTCAAAAGTTCTCTTCGATAACTTGGTGAAGATGATCTCCTCTCCAAGAATGCAGACTGGGTATGCTACTTATCTCTGCACGTTCCTCTCCTATCTTAGAACTAATGTTGGACCCGGGGTTCGCATTAAGTCTTCCTATGTTTTGAATGATGATAGAGTCTATGATTATATCTATAGTGTAGAAAAAGCCAAGATCAAGAAAAGAGGGCTTCTAAGGGCCCAAAAGCATTAGAATTTCTAATCTTTCTGATGATGTCAAATGGGGGGATGGATATTAAATGTCTTTAATTTATTTCATTTTTATTTATGCATCGTTTGAATTTATCTTTGTTAAATTATGTGTTGGGTCAAATTATTTTGACTAAAGGTCAAATCATTTTAACTAACAGTATTTTGATGATGAACCTGTGTAAAACTTAAAGGAAACTAAGTCGTCTAATTATTTTCTTGCAGGTGCATCAAAAACGTGATAAGTTAAACTTAGTCTGAATGAGGTTCATTAGACATACTAGCTATTAAACAGACGTAGTTAGACGTGCAGTCTAACAGATACGTAGTTAGACGTGCAGTCTAACAGACGTAATTAGACGTGTAGTCTAACGGATATGTAGTTAGACGTGCAATCTAACAGATAGGTAGTTAGACGTGCAATCTAACAAATACGTAGTTAGACGTGTAGTCTAACAGACGTAGTTAGACGTGCAGTCTAATAGACGTAGTTAGATGTGCAATCTAATAGATACGTAGATAGACGTGCAGTCTAACAAACGTAGTTAGACGTGCAATCTAATAGACGTAGTTAGACATGCAGTCTAACAGACGTAGTTAGACTTGTAGTCTAACAGAGACGTAGTTAGATGTATAGTCTAACAGATACGTAGTTAGACGTGCAGTCTAACAGACGTAGTTAGACGTGTAGTCCAATAGATACGTAGTTAGACGTGCAGTCTAAGAGACGTAGTTAGACGTACAGTCTAATAGATACATAGTTAGACGTGCAATCTAATAGATACGTAGTTATACGTGTAGTCTAACAGACGTTGTTAGACATGTAGTCTAATAGATACATAGTTAGACGTTCAGTCTAACAGACGTAGTTAGACGTGCAATCTAACAGACGTAGTTAGACGTGTAGTGTAACAAACATAGTAAGACATGCAATCTAACAGATGAGATTTATACGCAGGGAGTCTAACTCCTTCAGACTAGTCTGAAGGGACACGTAGTTAGACGTGTTGTCTAATTCAATAAACTTGGTGGTCTAATGGATTCTAATATTAGACGGGGGCGTCTAACTTCATTAGACTTGGCAGTCTAATGGAGCACGTTTAATGCCTCACTTCAGCAGTTGCTTGAAGTTAGCATCCGTCTACCCACGATCAACTAGCTGTATGCTACTCCTGCTCCACTAATCCATGCAGATTTGTACGAAAGTCAGTTACAACTAATGAATTAATGCCACATAAGCAAATATTCTTCCCACTACTTATTTCTTGCAGGACAATCTTAGAAGAATATTGAGCGCACTACCAGATTGGTATGACCACGATCTTTATGCACAGAGTCTGATGTACATGTGTACTATGGACGCTTTCCAATGGGTGTTTGCCACGTGTCATTGTAGAATATTCGACCGTTGGTACCTATTCTATATTTAAAAGATCCTCAAGGACAACGGACGAGTAGCCGCACACAAGACTCGCTTGCTGAACTCACAATCGATCTTACGAATTACTCATTTGTTTATTGTGTTTGTACATCAAGAGAGAGATAAAATCAAAGTATGGTCTAGTTGAGTAATATTCTTCAATATATTGTAAGTTAAACAAAGTATGTTTTGTTCAATAGTGAGCTAGCATTGCAACTGTAATTGATTCTAAGAAAAGTATAGTGAATCTTCCGTTGGTTGGAAGAATGAGTGACGTAGGAGAGTTTTGCTTCGAACATCCATAAACAACTCTTTGTGTCATTTAAATTCTATCATCTTCTCCTTCATCGGTTCTTAGCTTCAAACCTGAGCAAACGTTTCCACACTTGAACCGCTTCAAGAGTTTGCAAGGGTTTGTGAAGAATAGAAAGTGATATTAATCTCTAACGGGATTTCTATCAAACCTTTTCCAAATATTTTCATCAATAGTTAGACCCCCGTCTCTATTGGTGTCACCGATCCTTTCGTAGAAAAAGCAAAGATCAAGAAAAGAGGGCTTCTAAGGGCCCAAAGGCATTAGAATTTCTAATCTGTCCGATGATGTCAAATGGGGGGAGGGATATTAAATGTCTTTAATTTATGTCTTTTTTATTTATGCATCGTTTGAATTTATCTTTGTTAAATTATGTGTTTTTAAGCGGTTTCCCTTTATCAAATAAACTATAATTGATATATATTATTATGATACATTAAAATAACTGTTACAGAACTATTATGTTTAATGTAGAAAATAATAATGAGTTTCCTTGGAAATATACCTTTTAAAAATGGCGTCATTTTTGTCTTAATCATAGCGTATAGGAAGCACGCTTTAATAATGTGACGGTTCATTTTCTTTTGCATTGAGTGTGGTTAGAAACTTGTTCACTATGTCCTTTAAAAATACAGTGCATGTCAAAATTTTTGCTTCACGTTCTCATTGGATTTTCTAAAACCCTAAAGCTGCTCTACTTTCTCTCTAGAAAAACATCTTTATTCTCTTCCATTCTTCTAGATTACTACAATGACTAAAGAGAATGCATTCTCTAATAACGTGATGCAGGTGGACTTCGAATCCATCTACAAATCGGGGATACCGGAGATGGTGGCGGTTTTCCGATCAATTGTGAACTCCGGCCTCAGGAAGTTTTTAGGGAGTCCTTTTATCATCTACGATAAATATGTATGTGCTTTCTTTGATTCGGCAAAGATTGTCGAAGATTATATAACGACGAAGGTGAAGGGAACGGATATTAATCTTTTAGAAGCTACTTTTGTTGAGATTCTGAAGCTTCCGACGAAGGGCCTAGATTTTCTAAGGCGATTTCCACTGATATATTATTCGAAATGCAAACCTTATTTTTTGATCTTGATGTGTTCCGGTCAGCTGCAGCGGGAAGAAGAAGGATCTGAAGTGCGAGTATCGCATTCTATGCGACATCGCTGCTAAAGCACTCCAATGGAGGGGAGGAGCCTTCGACTCCATAACTCAATCTAAGTTTGAGATGATGGAAGCGATAATAAGAGGTGAAGAAGTGAACTGGGGATCCATTCTATTCAATATTCTCTGTGAAATGGTGTCGCCTCACACCCAAAGGAGTCTGAGCTTTTCAGTCTAGATTGGCTGGATTTTGAAGCATTTGAACGTGCTCACCGGTCCAGGTACTCCCCTTAATCTAAATAAAGTTGTGTCTTCCAAATAGGTTGCTCGATATATCACCAGAACTTTGAAGGGCAAGGAGTCTAACTTCGAGGCCTCCGGAGAGCAGTCCAGCAGTAGTAAAATGGTCGGTGGCAAATCGACAGGTGGAAAATTGGCGGGCAGTTCTAAGTGCATCAACACTTCCAGTCGTGCTACTTTTGCAAAAAGACTCAAAATCTCTGGAATTGAATCGGCTGCGAGTTCCAACAACATTGTTAGAAACAAATCTGGAGAATCTGGCAAAATAAACTCATCCCATAAGAAGACTCGGTTTGAGGTAAATATTCATGTTCCTCCTCTCTTTACTGCTTCTTCTTTTCCAATAGAAGGTCTTGTAGCAGAATCATCCCAAGCAATGGTCGAGGTGCCTACTTTCACTCCAGTTGAACCTGCGATTTTAGAGGTTCAAACGGTAGATGATGATGTTCAAACTAATGTGTTCGACAATCTCATAACCGATCGGTCGGATGCTCTTAAAACCGATTGGTCAAATGCTTTTCACACCGGTCAGTCATATGTATTTCAAACCAATCGGTCAGATGAAGCAGTAGATGTTCAACCCGATATTGTTCCTACTATCCAGCAGGAGGCTCTAACTACGGTTGAGGTCTCCTCAACGGGTAAGATTGTTGATAAGGTGGCTACTATAGCCATTGATAAAGAATATGTCCCTACTCATTCCACTCAGTAAGAGGTCTTGCCTTCTTCGGCTTCTATTCATGTGGAAATAGAATATGTCATAAATGTTGTCTCAACAATGACATTCCCAAAAGATTTCTCTTCCTTTTCCCAAATGAGACGAGCTAGAGGGATAGAAATCAGAGAATCTGTTCTAGATCCCAAACTCGTTGAAGTTCTAGGGGATGGGAAGGGCATTGCTGAACAAACTCCCGATTACTCTCTTGATGTAACTGTTGAATCTCAAACCTCTATTAACCTGATAATCGAAGGGGTTGAAGGCGATGCCAAGTTAAAAATAGATTTATTTAATATCTGGGTTAACAAAGGACTATGCACAAGCTTCATTCTAGACGCTGCAGAGGATGAGAAATAGTCTGAATTGCTGAGTTTGGAAAAGGTAATATTTTACTTGAATAAAACTAAAGATATTTCTAAAGCCCTCAAGAGAATAGAATTTGAGGAAGCCTATGCGAGAGGTCGTACACTTTTCCCTTTATTTAAAAAGCTGAAGAAAGAACTTCGATCCGCTTGCTGATACTGCGAAAACATATGCGGAAGTGATAAACCATTTTAGCGGGTTAATGAAGGAGTATTGTTATACTTCTCTTAAATTTGTGGATGGTGTAGAATCCTCAAGTTCAGATGATATTTGGGCTCCTTCTCCATGAACAATTTAAATTATTATGATGAGGACGAGCCAATGGACTTCTTTGATGAAATGCCACCTCCTCAAGGCAGGGTTCGTTTTATATATAGAGTTGAACAGATCTTCGAGAGGTCTTCTGTAGAGGAACGATGTTACCAAATGTTCCATATTTATGATCAGTTTGGGTCATGCATTAAAGAGAAGTTTCCCTACTCTAAGGAAGAAATAGAGCACCATTGGAACTCTATGCGGGAGGAAGGTTTCCTCTTTGATGAGAAAGTATCAACAAGTGTTACTTTTTCTGAGTCCGAAGGAAGTGAGAAAGAAGATGAGGAAGATCAAGTTTGCTCAAAGTTTTCGTCCGCAGCTGATAAAGTTTCATTTTCTTCTCATCAAGTTGAATCAACTCCTCCAAAAGAGGAAATGTCTAAAGAGAAGGAGACTGAAGCTCAAAGGTCCAAGCAACCGACTCCTGTTCATTCTCTTTCTAAAAAATCTATCAAATTTAAAGAAGTTTTGGATTGTATCCGCAAACTCAGCAATGAGATTCTTGAAGAGGAGGTCGGTCATCAAGCTATAATATCTACACCTCATGCTCCAACATAGAATGCATAACCAAAGACATTCATTCAGATTAGTTCTTGTCCTCGTCCTATTCGGTTGATCCCTGTTGCCTCACACCTCTCCACTTATTCTCATTACGAAGAGGAGTCTCTTAAAATAGTGGATACACGCCAAATTATCATGGAGGCTATGGCACCGTGGTGAGAAGCTTTCCAATCATTCAGCTCAAGATTGGATCGAATAGAGAACCTGTCTAAATCCTCCTCAAATGCGCATGATGAGCTAGTTATGGCTCATAGGACCACAGAAGGAAATGTTATGAGCAACACTCAAGAGCTTTATAGGATGAGACAACAACTAAACAAGATGTAACCTTTTTTCAACAAGATTTTCAATCTTCATGGCGACACTAAGTCTTCAATTGTTATTCTTGCATCCCAAGTGATGGAAATGATTAAATCTCTTAATGTTGCCGATGCGGAAAGAATGAAAGAAGATGATGCAATTGCGCACAAATTTCAAGACGAAGAAAATGCAGCTGATGAGGCCGCCAAACAACCTGCTGAAGCTATTCTGTCAATATGACTTTGACAGAATGGCGAATCAAGGGGATCTTTGACCTCGTATTTCTCGTTCTAGACGTAGGTTGACTCGAAGTAGTCATAGTATCCCTCCACCTGTTTTTGCTCCCTGAGACGGTGGACGTGATTCCGATGGTCATACTAGTGTAAATTTTGTGACCAAAATGATGGAGGACATCGAAGAAAGAATTACAAGTGAGGGATACTAATATTATTTTACTACTGTTTTCCTTTTATTATGAACTCCTTGAATTCACATTATTGAATTTTTTCTCTTGAATAATTCTATATCTTGTTTTGGTAATCAAATAGGGAAAATTGAATTATACATGTTTAAGATTTAGTCAATTGTTAGTTTTGATTATTTTTAGTATAAACAATCAAAAAGAGAGAAATTGCTAGATATACATCACTGACTTTGATAATTTATTCTAAACAATCAAAGAGGGAGAAATTGTTTGATTAAAGTTGCTAATTAACTTAGGATAATTAATCAACATTATAAAATTATTGGGTTTTGATAATTTAGTTTAAATGATCAAAAAGGGAGAAATTGTTAAAATAAAGTTTTTGATTAAATTATAAGTGTATCAATAAGACTGAGTTGTGTTAATTATTATATGTAGGATCAAAGTGAAGAAAAACGAAATAGGGAAGTTGTCAGTAGTTGATCAAATTTAGTATTTCATCAACTTCGGTATTATGTAGATGCGAGTTTGGTATATTGATCGGTTCGGCTTCCCCAAAGCGCACTCAGTTTTCTGTCCGGTAGTAAATCAAATTCTGTATTTGATCAACTTCGGTATTTTGAAGTAAGGGCGCTTCCGGTTTTATGTCTAGTTCGGTATTCTAAAGATGTGCATCTGGTTTTCTGTTCGTCTTTAAGTGTGCAGATGTGCGTTTGGTATTTTGATCGACTCGGCTTCTCCTAAGCGACTCCAGTATTTTGTCCAGATCGGAATTTTGGACAAGGCGCTTCCGGTTTTATCTAAATTTGGTATTTTGGAGAGGCGCTTCCGGTTTTATCTGACTTCGGTTTTATATCCAGCGTGTCCGGTATTATTTTAACTTCGGTTTTATATCAACGAGTTTGGTAGTTTAACTAGTTCGGTTTTATATCAGCGTGTCCGGTATTATGTTAACTTCCGTTTTATATCAGCGTGTTCGGTATTTTAACTAGTCTAGTTTTATATTAACATGTTCGGTATTATAATAACTTTGGTTTTATATCAAGTCTTCAGGTATTTAACCAGTTCGGTTTTATACAAGGCTTCCGGTATTTAACCAATTCAGTTTTATATGAAGCATTTCCGGTAGTTGATCAAATTTGGTATTTGATCAACTTCGGTATTTTGAAGGAAGGGTGCTTCCGGTTTTATGTCCAGTTTGGTATCCTGAAGATGTGCATCCAGTTTTATGTTCGGCTTCAGGTGTTTAGATGTGCGTCCGATATTTTGATCGGCTCAACTTCTCCTAAGCGAGTCCAGTATTTTGTCCAAATCGGTATTTTGTACAAGGCGCTTACGGTTTCATCTGAATTCAATATTTTAGAGAGGCTCTTCCAATTTTATCTGACTTTGGTTTTATATCAGCGCGTCCGGTAATTTAACCATTTCGGTTTTATATTAGTGTGTCTGGTACTATGTTAACTTTGGTTTTATATAAGCGCGTCTGGTATTTTAACTAGTTCGGTTTTATATCAGCATGTTCGGTATTATGTTAACTTCAGTTTTATATATGCGCGTCCGGTATTTTAACTAGTTCAGTTTTCTATCAGTGTGTCTGGTATTATGATAACTTTAGTTTTATATCAAGCCTTCCGGTATTTAACCAATTCGATTTTATCCAAGGCTTCCGGTATTTAACCAATTCGGTTTTATATCAAGCATTTTTGGTACTTGATCAAATTCGGTATTTAATTAAGCATCTATTATTGGCAATCTGATAGGATCGGCTTTATCAATAGAGACGGGGGTCTGGCTAATGATGAAGGTTTATGAAAAACGGTTTGATAAAAATCCTGTTATGGATTAATATCTGTTTCTATTCTACGCAAACTTGTGTAAACACTTGAAACAGATTCAAGGCGGAATTGTTTACTTGGGTTTGAAGCAAAAGATGAAATATGAAAAGATGACAGAAAATGAAGAACACAACAATGTGTTTATGGATGTTCGGAGAAACTCTCCTACGTCACCCCTTCTTCCAACCACCGGAAGGATTCACTATATGATGAGAATCAAATACAGTTTAAACACACACTTAGCTCACTATTGAACATAACACTTTCTGTTCAATTACAAGAAGATGAAGAGTATCACTCAGCTAATGGTGTTTTGATTCTAGATCTATCTCTCGATTCACACACAGTACAATCAGAAAGTAGCTTCACAAAATAACTTCAGTAAGCAAAGTGATTGAATAGACTCTCTCTGCAAAATCAGAATGCTTGTTCGTAAGATTGGTTAAGGCAAAATCCGGTGCTTCGTCCGTTGCTCTAAGGATCGATTAAACACTGAGTAGGAGCTAACGGTCAAATCTTCAAGAATGATACGTGGCGCCCTTCTATTGGAAAGCCTCCATTGTACACAACAGGTTCTGAGCACAAGGATCGTGGCCGTACCGAACTGGTAGTGCGCCGAATATTCCATCAGGGATGTACCTGCAAAACGGGTAATGTGAGGAAAATTCTCTTACGTGGCATACCTTGATTAGATGCATATAGCTGTTGTACTAATATTCACAGGAAAGTGAAGCAGAAGTAGGGTACAGCTATAGCACGTGGGTAGGAGAAATGCTAGATTCAAGCGTACTGCTTGAACAGAGCATTAGACGTATTTCAGTTAGACGGATTTAGGAAAATCAGTCTAATGAAATAAGTCAACTCCTTCTAATGAAAAACGTCTATTAGACCGCCTGGTCTAATATAATTAGACTCACGTCTAATTTACATAACCATTAGACGGGTACGTCTAACTCCACTGAGTTAGACTACACGTCTAATTCCGGTTCTACCTCAGACTAATCTGAAGGAGTTAGACCCACGTCTAACTTTCAATTAATTAGACAACCCGTCTAATTATAATAACCATTAGACTGGTACGTCTAACTCCACTGAGTTAGACTACCACATCTAATTCCGGTTCTACCTCAGACTAATCTAAAGGAGTAAGACCCACGTCTAACTTTCAATTAATTAGACAACCCGTCTAATTATAATAACCATTAGACCGGTACGTCTAACTCCACTGAGTTAGACTACCACGTCTAATTCCGGTTCTACCTCAGACTAATCTGAAGGAGTTAGACCCACATCTAACTTTCAATTAATTAGACAACCCGTTTAATTATAATAACCATTTGACTGGTATGTCTAACTCCACTGAGTTAGACTACCACGTCTAATTCCGGTTCTACCTCAGACTAATCTGAAGGAGTTAGACCCACGTCTAACTTTCAATTAATTAGATAACCCGTCTAATTATAATAACCATTAGACCGGTACGTCTAACTCCACTAAGTTAGACTCCCACGTCTAATTACGGATCTACCTCAGACTTGTCTGAAGGAGTTAGACCCACGTCTAACTTTCAATTAATTAGACAACCCGTCTAATTCCGCGTATTCATTAGACCATCCGTCTAATTCTTTACGTCTATTAGACTTACACGTTTAACTCCGATGAGTTAGACTGTACGTCTAATTCTATTAGACTCACATCTAATTCCGTGTATTCATTAGACTACCCGTCTAATTCTTTACACGTCTATTAGACTTACACGTCTAACTCCGATGAGTTAGACTGTACGTCTAATTCTACTAGACTCACGTCTAATTCCGTGTATTCATTAGAGTTCTCGTCTAATTCTTTACACGTCTATTAGACTTACACGTCTAATTCCTTTAGACTATTAGACTGCCCGTCTAACTCCGTTGAGTTAGACTGGGCGTCTAATTCCATTAGACATGCGTCTAATTTTATGCGAATGGAGATCAAAATCGGTCTAATGACCCTCATTAGATCCACGTCTAATAACATGTTGTCTCAATACACCTGTATTGAAACTTATAAATTATTTCATCATCAAAATATCATGGGATAAATTATTTCAACACTTAGTCAAAATAATTTGACCCAACAATTTCCCCCTTTTTGATGAAGAAATTGCAAACCTGCATACATATAACAAGACATGCATTCATCCAATAAATAAACAAACAACTTGTTCACTTACACCAACCATTCAAAAGAACCAGTATTCGAAAAGCTTATCAAAAACCATGTTCAGTAAAGTTAAACAGAGTAAAAGAAGAGAGATCATTGTTCTTCACTTTTTACTCGAGGATCGGTTGGACTCATTTCTTGCTCGTGAAGCTTGTTCATGAAATGAGAATAGCCGCGACCTCCACGACCTCCTGCATTTGATCTTCCTCCACGCTCAGCAACACTGCCACGACCACCTTGATCAACATTGGACAACCTACTCCGGCCGCCACCATTTCTACCACCGCGCTCAGAATCACTTCGACCACCGCCTCTCTTGGTTGGCCTAGGATTGTCATCAGAACACAGGGCCCGCCTGGATCTTGTCCCGGTTGCTACGCCGTCGTTTCTTCTGCTAGACTCCCCTTGAACTGGTCGAGGTTGAGCACTTTCAGCATTGCCCAAGGCATCCTCCTTAGCTTGAAACTTTCTAGCAAGGTTCTCGGCAAAATCTTGTCGTTCATTATCTTTTCGGTTCATGCAACCCTGCATTTCTACCAGCTAATTTTTCACCAAAGCGAATTCATCCAAGGTTTCCTTGTGGCGTTCGTCATTGAAGTGCCTCTCAATGTCAAATAGTTCAGTGTGGTGGTTGAAGCTTTTTTGTTGAAATTTTGAAAACTTAACATTTGAGAAATGAGTCTCATAAGTATTCATCTTCAGGGTCTTATCCAGCCCAGTTAAGATTTTAATCATGTTGCTGAAATTCGCTCTTTCCTCTTCCCTGGAGATCATTGACTGACACAAAGTCTTCTGCATCGAGGAAAGCATAGATTTCATAGATCTTAACAATTCATTTCCTCTAGCGGATGGACCTTCGTGAGAAGACACTTCTTCAGACTCTGCAGCCATACTTTGAATAGGCTCAAAGTTTGTATGAACCTGCAATGATTGCTCAGGCTGAATGACTTCAGCATCCTTAGCCGCTTTCTCTTGTGCCTCTTCATCGTCAACATCTCTTTGGGCCTTTTCAAATCTTTCTAGCAAACTTCCAGAATAGTGACGGGGAGTGGTTATGTTTTCGTGAACACTTCCCACAACACCTTTGGGAAATAAGTAGGTCTTAACAAACTTAGGTTGCTCATCCTGTTCCTCCTTAGACGAGGAACTTTCTTCTTCATCACCTTTTTCTTTAGAGGGTTCCCCCTCAGCTCTTGCAGTCTCTGGCTGAGTTGCCTCAGCCAGTTTTTCTTGAACACCCTCTGTTCTCGCAACAGGGGTTATAATCACATCTTCTTCAGATGGATCTTTCGAAGCCTCCTCAGCTACACTTTCCACGATTACTTCTTCAACATTTGTCTCAAGAGCTTGTTCAGGCTTTTGATCATTCACCATTGCTTCATCTTCATTAGGAAGTTCTTGAACAGGATGATCTTGAATGCGTCTCTCTTCGGCAGAAATATTCCCGAATTCGATCAGGAGAGCAGCATCTGATTCATCAGCATTTGGGATGTCCATGGCCTCTTCTTCGTTGAGCGGTTCTGCGCCAGAACAGTCGGCGCCATGAATGTATCTGGAAGCAGCAGAAACATAACCTTCCATGATATCATTCAACTTCTTCAGTACTTTGGCTTCAACAACAGCTCCTCTTGCATCAGGGTTGAAGTTTGCTTTCCTAGCTTCATAGATTGGAAACAGGGTTTTCCCAAGAATGCAAGCTTCCACCAGTTCTCTTTTGTTCAATGCTTCACCTACATCTGAAGTTCTTGCCCACTTCAGGACCTTCTTCTCATTTGCCACTCTCTTCTTCCATTCTTTCGTTATGACAGCGTTAGACAGAGAGTCATTGTATCTAGAGGACAGCCTCTCAGTACGCCAGGAATGATAGATTTCTAATTTCTCAGATGAAAGAACCTTTACTTGATCCAAAATGAGATCAATGATTCCTCTTGCTTCATACACCTTCTCAGGAGCTTGAAGAGCAGTAGACTTTCCTTTTCCAACAACCTCTACAGGTTTTGAAACAGGTCTTGGTTCACCAATAACGATTCCTTTTGCCCCTTTCCTGGCCCGCAACAGTTCGAAAGCGGATTGGGGTTTCAGACAGAGCTCAACAGGAAGCTCTCTACAAACAATTTTTTCGACTACTAAGGAATCCTTGGGAGCTGGAATTATGGGTTCATCAGCAACAGGGGTAGGAACAACACCTTGTTATGGTATAGATGACTCTGTAGCACCTACGGCTACCTGATCAGAATTAGTAACAGGGGATTCCGCCCTGTTAATAGATTCAACAATTGGACCGGCTGACTCAACAGCAGGCCCTTCAGTAGATTCTCTCAAGGGAGAGAAAACAGATTTGGCTTGTTCCACTTCTGGAACAACAAATTTTGGCACAGCAGCCAAAGACTTAGAAGACGTTACCTTAGCAGATTTAGACACGCGGGGCGCCTTTGTCTTCTTCTCCTTTGAGGCACAAGACCTCGAAGGTTTCCTCAAGAAGGTTGAGGGAGTAGATAGAGATGTCATCGGGGTTGCAGGAAGTACGCCTAGACCTTGTTTTACCCTTGAATCGACGGATTCCGTGTCCTTCTGACTTGGACTCTTCATGCTGGAGGAACTGGCCTCCGATTCATTCACAGTTTTGGTTCTCTTTGCTCCTGTTGACACAACAGAAGTAGAGGGCTTTGATCGGGTGGAAGGCCTTCCACCAGTCTGGAAACTAGAGGCCCCAGATGTAGACTCTAGGTTGTTCTTCACCCTCAATAGAGTGCTGGCCACCGTATAGGCAGTAAAAACTCTTGCAGAGTTAATCTGCGCCGGTTCACCAACAGGAACTCCCAAAAACTTCAAAAGATGGCTCAGTTGAGCCGCATAGGTGATACTCTCTTTGTTTGTTTGACAAATAGAGTAACAGAGATTCTGAAACAGGGTATGACCCCAGTTCACTTGGATTCCTTTGGAAATGGCGCACATATAGTCAAATCGGTCTTGACTGTAGAGGTTGAACGAGCCGGACTTCCCTTGGAGCGCTTTCGCCACCACGTCATTTAGAAGAATAAAGTGGGGTTTGAATACCTTCTTATATCCATTCACATGGATTTTAGAACCATCAGTAGAGAAGGAAGTCTTCATTTCCTCCATGACTTCAGAAGAGAGCACTAAGTCGAACAAATGACCCTCCGTTGGAAGTTCAAAGAACTCCGCATACACTGCTTCGTCAAAAGAAATCTCCTTTCCATTAACGGTTGCTACAATAGAATCATCCACCATAACCGTCGTTTTGAAGAACTCGCGAACTTCATCTTCATAGAAGATGAACGGTCCGCCCAGATACTTCCCCAACCCAGAATATTCTAGGGTTTGGAACATCTTCGCCACCTCCGGTTGATCAAAGGAGTACACCGATGGAAAGTCCGCCTGCAAAGTATAGTGGCCGAGCGTGATTTTCTTCACCATTTTGAGAGAATATGAATCGATATGATATTTCAGAGAGTTTTAGTGAGAGAAATGCAAGAAAACTAGGGTTCTTAGGAATTTCAAGAGATTGAAAGTTTTCAAAATCATGCAGGAATATCCTTATATAGATGAAAGATGGAAATACTGAATAATCGTCTATTCTAGGGGTATGGCCCATTAATAAATGTTAGACGTCCTTTTTCAAGAAGTAATCATTAAAAAATGAGGGTATATTAGTCATTTTCTTTAAACTTGATAGACACGTGTCTTCATGCTATTAAGACATGACTGTTCGATATTTTGAGCGGGAAAAATAGATAGCTCTTAGCGTGTGACAGCTGTTCCTGATCAGTCTAATCGGCACGTAGTTAGACGTTTTTCTTTCTTCACAAATAACATAGCGTTTATTAGACGGATGAGTGTATTAGACGCATACGTCTAATTCCGTGTTTATAACAATCCGTCTAATGTTTATTTGACGTGTACGTCTAATTCCGCATAAACACAACGTGTTAGACGTGTGTTTATTAGACGTGAGTATCCTTTTGCTCAAGACGTAAAAACGTCTAACGTCTATTAGACGTGTCCGTCTAATTGCGTGGATATAAAATCTCAACATATAGACTTAGATGTATGGATTGTGAATAAAAATACGTCTAAGTACATGTCTTTTCTTTTAGACAGCCTTGTCTAATTAGACCGATTAAGGATATTCGTCTAGAGAATATCTTTAATTCCAAAGAAATTTTCCTTCTGAAAAAAAATGAGTATGGACAAAAGAGTTTTATAAACAATTTTTGTGGTCCAAAGACCAAAAATAATTTTGACAAATAAAAACAATTAATCTTCCAGAATGGCAAGTGCCATTGTTGATCTTCCAAGCTGTGTACTCAGATGAGTACTCTTCTACCTTCCTTCCTGCTATCCTCCTACATCACCTACAAAATAAACTATTTACAAATCTTGGTACCCATACTCAATTGGGTCCTCGATCAATTAGTCCTCGATCAATGATGGATTTCCCATTTTGTGTTGTGATTAATGCATATGATTTTAACTTAGCAGATGACTTCCTGCTAGCCACTGATCCGTTGACTTTTGAAGAAGGTTTTCTTTTAAAACTCCTTGACTTAGAGTCAGGTTTTAATTTACCATACTTATTAGCCTTTTCAAGCTTATTCTTAATCCAGCTAACAGTTGGTGGAAAATAAACTATTTCATTTTTAAAAGCAACTTCTTCATGAATAGGATCAGATTCAATGTCAGTCATACTTCGTTTAACAAAACTTATTGGCTTAAGTTTGTCATTTGACTTTGACTTTTTGCAGGACAGGTTAGGATCATTGCTATCAAATCCCAATCCGGATCTAGATCCAGTAGGTTTCAACATGCTGATCTGATATCTGACAACATCACCAGACCTTGTCCATGCACAGACAACATAGTTAAGCCTTTTTTTTTTTCAGATGAAAGAGTTTGAATCTGTTCCTTGAGCATCTCATTTTCAGATGAGATCTCTTCAATTTTCTTTTCAAAAACATGTGACTCTTCCTCTTTAGACCGATTTGGTTTATTTAAATCTGATGAAGATTTAGTTTCATTTAGAGATTCTACTAGCTTTCTGTACTCGATGACCATTTCATCTAGTGCAGTTACCAGTTGTTCCCTTGAAAACCTTTCGGAGGAGAAATCAAATACCTTAGTTTCCTGAGTTCCTTCCTCATCTTCTCTGGCCATGAAGCAAGCCACGTCTTCTTCATCGCTTTCACTGGATGAGAAGTACGAGCCACGACTGCTTCCTCTACTCTTTCCGTCACCGGCCATAAGAGCCTTCAGCTCTTTTCCATCTTCCTTGGTATCTTCACGCTTTGGCTTCCGGCATTCCGATGCATTATGACCTTTAATACCACAGTTAAAACAAGTAACATTAGCTTTAGATTTTTTATTATCATTATAATTTGAAGAGTTTGAGCTAGAGTTGCTCTTTTTCATGAAGTCGCCAAACTTCTTCACAAAGAGAGACATGGCATCGCTGCTCAGCTGCTGAGCTACCATCTTCACGTCCGGAGCATTTGGTGGCTCTTCAGCAGTCACCAACACCAACGCCTTGGAAATAATAACGGACGAGGGTTGATCTTCTTCCATCCTACAGTTCAGCTCGAACTCATAGGCCTTGAGGTCAGCGAAGAGATCAAAAAGAGAGATCTTGTTCAGATCCTTGGATTCTCTCATCGCCATAGTCTTTATGTCCCATTCCCTTGGAAGAGCAGGCATGACCTTGATAGCAAGCTCCCGGTTGCTATAGGTCTTGCCTAGAATGGATAGAGAGGAGACGATCTTGCTGAATCTGGTGTCGAAATCGTTCATTGTTTCACCAGGACGCATTTTGAAGCTGTCGAACTGTTGAGTGGCAACCATGATCTTGTTTTCCTTGGTTTGCTCATTGCCCTCACACAGTTGAGTGAGTCTGTCCTAGACCTCTTTGGCAGTGTCACATTCGATGATGTAGTTGAACATACTGTCATCGAGAGATCTGTACATAACATCAAGAGCCATGTTGTTGAGGTTGTTCTGCTTCTTTTCATCAGTAGTCCAATCGGCTTCTCCTTATCAATCTTGATAGGACCTTATGTGACAACACTCCACATGTCATCATGAAGAGAAGAGAGATGAGCACGAACCCTTTTCTTCCAAACAATATAGTTTTCGCGAGAGAAAGTTGGAATGGCTGTAGCACTGGCATCTTTGGGTATGTTAGACATATTTCAGGAAAAGCTTGAGAATAGAAACCTTGCTCTGATACCAATTGATAGGATCGGTTTTATCAATAGAGACGGGGGTCTGGCTAATGATGAAGGCTTATGAAAAACGGTTTGATAGAAATCCTGTTAGGGATTAATATCTCTTTCTATTCTACGCAAACTTGTGTAAACACTTGAAACAGATTCAAGGCGGAATTGTTTACTTAGGTTTGAAGCACAAGATGAAATATGAAAAGATGACAGAAAATGAAGAACACAACAGTTTGTTTATGGATGTTCGGAGAAACTCTCCTACGTCACCCCTTCTTCCAACCACTGGAAGGATTCACTATATGATGAGAATCAAATACAGTTTACACACACACTTAGCTCACTATTGAACAAAACACTTTATATTCAATTACAAGGAGATGAAGAGTATCACTCAGCTAATGGTGTTTTGATTCTAGCTCTCTCTCTCGATTCACACACAGTACAATCAGAAAGAAGCTTCACAAAATAACTTCAGTAAGCAAAGTGATTGAGTAGTCTCTCTCTGCAAAATCAGAATGCTTGTTTGTAAGATTGGTTAAGGAAAAATCCGGTGCTTCGTCCGTTGCTCTAAGGATTGATTAAATACTGAGCAGGAGTTAATGGTCAAATCTTCAAGAATGATACGTGGAGCCCTTCTATTGGAAAGCCTCCATTGTACACAACAGGTTCTGAGCACAAGGATCGTGGCCGTACTGAACTGGTAGTGCGCCGAATATTCCATCAGGGATGTACCTGCAAAACGGGTAATGTGAGGAAAATTCTCTTACGTGGCATTTCTTGATTGGATGCATATAGTTGTTGTACTAATCTTCACAGGAAAGTGGAGCAGAAGTAGGGTACATCTATAACACGTGGGTAGGAGAAATGCTAGCTTCAAGCGTACTGCTTGAACAGAGCATTAGACGTATTTCAGTTAGAAGGATTTAGGAAAATCAGTCTAATGAAATAAGTCAACTCCTTTTAATAAAAAACGTCTATTAGACCGCCTGGTCTAATATAATTAGACTCGCGTCTAATTTACATAACCATTAGACGGGTACGTCTAACTCCACTGAGTTAGACTACACGTCTAATTCCGCGTATTCATTAGACCATCCGTCTAATTCTTTACGTTTATTAGACTTACATGTCTAACTCCGATGAGTTAGACTGTACGTCTAATTCTATTAGACTCACGTCTAATTCCGTGTATTCATTAGACTACCCGTCTAATTCTTTAATGAATCTCATTAATGAATATTCGGCGCACTACCTTCATCCAGTACATCCACGATCAAAATCATATTCTCTAATGTACTACCCTGACTCTCAGTCAACCGAAATAGGTCATGTGTCCACTGAAGCAAATTTGTTTGTTGTGCTGATATATATTTAAGAAGAAGTTGGAGGACAATTTGCATGCGCTCTAAGCTAGTCTTTGATTACGATTTCTTATGAGTCTTAAGCTTTTCTAAATCAATCTTTCAAGCGCTCAAGCTCTCAAGTTCTAAGAGTTTACAAGTTTTCTAGATTGTTAAAGTTGTATTACATACTATTTTTTTTTTTGAGTTTTTAGCATTGTAAGTTGACAGAATTTGTTTCAGTTCAACAGAGTGTTGTGTGCTAGGAGTTCGGA
The DNA here is from genome assembly GCF_907164915.1 of Impatiens glandulifera. Classification (NCBI taxonomy): domain Eukaryota; kingdom Viridiplantae; phylum Streptophyta; class Magnoliopsida; order Ericales; family Balsaminaceae; genus Impatiens; species Impatiens glandulifera. The sequence continues at coordinate 19,555,580 of NC_061866.1, read as the reverse complement.
AATAGACAGTGTCTAAGTCCCAGTTGTCCGACTGGGTTTGTGTACGCGTTGTAATCAAACCAAATCTTCTAGTGAATATCCTTCTCAAAGTTAAGCAGAAGGGGTGACGTATGAGAGTTTGCTCCGAACATCCATAAACAAACTTTGTGTATTGTGTTCTTTTCTTTTTGAATCTTCCAACTCCTTTATCTGTTGCTTCAAGTCTAAACAAACAATTCAGCACTTGACTCCATTCAAGAGTTTGTGAAGACTTGCGATGAATAGAAACAAATATTAACTTCTAACAGAGTTAATATCAAACGAAGGTTTTTGCGGTTAACAATACTTGGTCAACTCCTTGCTATTGTTGACTCATTTCCTGACACCTTGCTCAACGAGTTTCTCAGCCAAAGTCATTGACTCAACGCTGTAATAGATGCCATAAATCCCGCCTCACATGAAGAAAAAACAACCGTTCATTGCTTTTAAGATTGTCAGGTGATCAAATTCCCGTTGAGATAAAACACCATCCCTCCAGTGCTTTTTTTATTGTATGTGTCAACGACTAGGTTATCGTTAGTAAAACTAACATGTTCTTCAACTTCTCGTCTTCATCTTAACTAAATACCACAGTTCATCGTTACCTTCACGTAACGAAGAATGTGTTTACTACTTGTTAGTTTAGAGTGGTAGGTTGCTCCATGTATTGATTTACTATGCTAACTACATAAGAGATATGGGGTTGAGTGCACGTCAAGTACCCGAGACACCTGATGATACGTTGATACTCCTTCGGATCCACTAAGCGTCCTTCCACATCCTTTCCGAGCAGCAACTTTGCTTCCATAAAATACTTACTCGAGTTTAAATCCTCCATTGTAAACTGTTTCAATACCTTCTTCGCATAAGCTTCCTGTTTCACCTCAATGCTATCTTTCTTCTTGTCCACATTGATACCAAGATAGTACAAGAGTAGTCTGAGATAACTCATCTTGAACTCCTTCATCATTTGTTTTTTGACCTCCTCAACACCCTTGATGCTTGATCATATCACGATCTAGTTGTCAACGTATATGCCAACAATGAGTAATTCTTCTCCATGGTTTCTCGTGTACACAGCCTGCTCTTGAGAATATTTTACGAAGCTGAGGCTCGTCATTCTCTTGTTGAGGCAAGTGTTCCACGCTCTTAGTGCTTGACGTAGTCCGTAGAGAGCCTTGTAACTTGTACACATTGTGCTTTTTATTCTTGATGATAAAACTTTCAGGTGAAGCAACATAGACTTCTTCTTCGATGTCACCATTGAGAAATGCTTATTTGACATCCAAGTGGTGAATCTCCCATTCATAATGAGTTGCGATGGCAAGAATTAGCCTAACTGTGTCAAGTTTCTCCACCGATGCAAATATCTCCTCAAAGTCAACTCCTTGCTTCTGCACATAGCCTTTCGTTACCAATCTCGCTTTGTGCTTGAGAATGTTGTCTTTGGTCTTTTTTCAACTTGAAAACCAACTTCAACCCGATGGTTTTGTGATTAGGTGGTAAGTCGATGAACTCCCATGTCTTGTTCTTCCTTATAGACTCGAACTCTTTGTTCATGGTCTCATTCCAGGACTCTTCGACCACCGCCTCATGATATGTTGTTGGTTCGTCGATAGTGAGCAACAACAATTCATCATTATCCATTTCTACCAGTGGTGCCTCCGAGTAGACATCTCGTAAGATTCCAAATTCCAAAGAATTTTGTATGAGCTCGTTGTTGTTATTTCACCTCTCCCACTTCTTCTCCTCATTGAATACAGCATCTCTGTTCACACATATTTTCCCACAATCTGGATCAAGAAACTTGTGTGCCTTGTTTCCGTCTTCGAACTTCACATTTCTGATTATTTTCTCGTTGAGCTCATTGAGCTTCTCTCGATGGCCCGTCATATGGTTGCTTCCTCCATTGTCAAGGTACCACACGTCGGTGTGATTATACTCATCATCACTTACGAGAAGATTCTCCATGACTTTCTCTTCATTGAGTAAGACCACATCTAATTCCTCTTTGGACGGTTCTTGCCCAAATTCTTTAAGGTTTTTCTGTTCATCTTTGGACAAAGCATTCGTCACTCCCTCAGCAAACATTAATGTTGACTCCCAACGAGCGAATAACAGTCACGATGGATGCCAATTTCATGGCAAAATCATCCAATGATTCCCCGTTCTTCATGCGAATCGCCTCGTAGTGTATCTTTAAGGTTTGTACTTTTTTCTCCTTAACTCTCTCCACTCCAACATGCATCATCTTTAGCGTCTCCCACACTAACTTGGTAGAATCTTTCTCGACTACCATAAGAAGGATGTCCTTGAGGAGCGCTTGATAGATGGCGGCGAGAGTCATTCTATCCTTTCATTCGCCAACCTCGTTGAAATCATGACTTCCCACACTCCTTGTGCTTGAAAGTTTACCCGCATCTTCAATGCCCATACCGAGTAGTCATTCTTCGTGAGTAACGAATATGAGAGCATCACGTTCCTTTCACTTCCGATCTTCATTGCCTCCGCATCTCTGATTGATCTTGTTGACGACATGTTCTTCAGATAGACTCTGATACCAAATGTTAGTTCTGATTTTGGATCTTCTAAGACCAATTATGAAAAAGGAAAAGTTGGAAAAACTGGAAATGACAATAAAATTTGCTGAAGAGAAAATTTTTGTGAGAGGCTTAAGTGTTGTATATCAATATTTTAAAACAATCCTTATAACTAGTAATTTACTTAAAAATTCTAAATTATTTATATAAAAGTTCAAGCCCATTAATAACTAAATAAGCCATAATTGCATAAAAGATAATAAAGATCTACAATTTTTAATTATTTGACAATTAATCTTAGTACTTTTGTTATCAACTAAAATTATTTAAAGATATTTTTGTTGAATTTAATTAGTTAACTCAAAGTATAAGAAAAATATTCCATTTAAATTAGTCAAAATTTGAAATAATTAAAAGAATTTTCTAAAAAATATCAAGTTATATGTTTTTAAATTACTTAATCAGTGAAAAACAAATAGTCTCGATGAGATTTAAATTAAAAAGTTGTAAATAAAATAAATATCTCATAAACACAAAAAAAACAAAAACAAAAACAAAAAAAACAATAAAGGAGTGATGCAGGCACAATCAATGTCATCCACAGGATCTCAACATCGAATGACCCAGAGCGCGCCATGCACCTCCCGAGATCGATCATCTTGCCCGACCATCAGCTCGTCGTCCGACTGCCTACCTCGGTCGATCACCACCCCTGCTCGATCACCACCCATGCTCGCTGGAATGCTTATAGAATTTTTTTTAGTTCATTTCCTCACCAAATTTGTTAATTATCATTTATAAAACTATTTGGAAAAAAACTGAACTAATTCATCATGGAATCATTCCAAAACTATTTTATGAATAAAACATTCAATCAAAAAGATTCTAGCAATCCAATCCAAGATCTCCTAACACCCCACTACTCCATCTTTTCAGAATTGATATTTTTTTTTTTAAATTCGAAAAAGAAGGGACTTTCAATTTGGTATAAAATATTGGAATTTATGAGTCATTTATATAATAAATAATTATATAATTTCATATTTAATATAAGTCAAAATAATGTTATATAATATGAAATTAAGTTGATGATTTATAAGTGTATTTGTTATGAATATAAAGGGATGATATTTTAAGTGATATTTCAAATTTTATGAAATTACTAAACTTAAATTATTCAAGCCAAAATAAATAACATTTTAGTATTTTGCAACCGTGCGAGACTCATCAAAATAGAAAAAAAAAAAAAACAATTTTATCTATAAAATTTCTAAGAAAAGAGAAGATTAAAGTTCACTTTCTATTACAAGGGAGAATATTCAGAAGATGAAATTTAAGGTATCGACGTCATTCAGATTTAATTTATCACATTTTAAATTATGATCTTATTTCGAATAATTCTAATAATTGGCATCCTAATTTAATTTTGTGAGCATATATCATAAGGTGTAGTTATATATGCATGAATTTAAGATTTAATTTTAAATCATATTATTGGATATAATTTTGTGTGAATATATCATTAAGGGTAGATATATATATATGCATGGATTGAAGATTTAATTTTTAAATCTATATATATATATATTTTTTGTTTTTTAATCATTTAAATAATTTAATATATATATATTTATTTATTTTCTGTAAAATTGATATAGTCTGAAATAAGATTAAATTTTATAATATTAAAATGGACATAGATTAAGAGATGGTTTTAATTATTTGTTTGACTAGTTAAACAATTATCATTAAAAAACATGTTATTCATAATATATATATATATATATATATTAATTTTTGATAATTTCAAATAATTCGGTACCAAATATATGTATTTGTGATGTTATTTGATAAAAAATTCTCTCTTTACTAATTAATTATCATTAAGATAATTTAGAAATATTTAAATTTAAAGAATCTAAATATATATTGTGATGTTAAATATATATATATATATATATATATATATATATATATATATATATATATATATATATATATATATATGAGAAATGATATATACAGCACCCTTATACAACACTTGCTTGATTTGGTAAAAAGAGAAAATATTTTTCTCACTCCGGTATTTTTTTTAAGATATATTTTCTTTTTCTTACCAAATCAGGTAGGTGCTGTATAAAATTGTTATATAAGGGTGTGATATATATCATTTCTCTATATATATATATATATTATCAATTAAGAGATAATTAAGGAGCACATGTTTAAATTTTTAAAAAAAAAGATTTGATTGTATTGGGCTATAATAATTTAGAATTTTAAGTTCGCATGTATCGGGATATAATATTTTTTGAAATTCGGTTAAATAAATCTCAAAGATTAATTATTTATCTATTCTTATATAAGTTGTAATATAATAAGGAAGTTCCTATAATAAAATAAATTACATGTTTCTTTGATAACTATATATTGATGATTTGAGTTTTATACAATAATATAATATTTAAATTCAAATTAGTGATATTATTGTTCATTATTTGGTATTTGGATTGTATTGATTGATACAAATAATTACTAAAATTGACAATATTTATTAAAATTGATTCAATTATTTTTTAAATGACAGTACTGTGTAATTCAAGTAATTAAATTATTTTATGCAAAGGCTGATAATTGATCGATGAAATTGCATAAATATTTGTGATGATAAGCTTTTAATAATTATAAAATTTTATTTATATGAATAATTAATCAATTCAAAGATTTGACTCAAAATTAATATTATTGTTCAAAGACTTCATGTTGCATTAGATATTTAGAAAAAGGATAAATTATTATTTCAATTTAGTTGTTACCTAAGTTTATAAATGTGAGCATCTATGTTATTGAATATTTTAAGTGATTAAAGACTATACTTTTATGATGTCAAGTTAAAAATAATTATTTTTATGAGACGAGACTACAATATATTTTTTGAGCATATTGAGTTTGAGAGAGATTTTTTTTTCTTTGAAAATGATTTACATCAATAATTTCTATTGAGGAAAATTTGATTAATATCTCAAATGGTTATGACATTGATAATGATTTTATTCATATTGTGATAAAGTTCAAAAATCAAGAGTAACAAGAAGACATTGTTGATCAAATTCATTAATTACAAACTCAAAAACCTCAAAATCAAATGTCTTTGTGACAATCCAGTTTGATCGAATGACTCTTTAAGGACAGTTTATGACACTCGTTGCATATTTTGATATGGAGCTTCACCAAATATATGTTAAGGAAATTCTCAATGAAGACATTGAAAAACAATTTGGTGCAACGAAAAAATGTGTCGAGAGACATAATTAACATCATTTGCAAATTAAAGACATTAATCTATGGACTTAAAGAAGTATCTCGTAAGTGATACCATAAATTTCACAAAATATTAATACTCTCTTTTAGTTTTGATGTGAATTTAATTGATGATTTGTGTATCACAAGTTCAGTGGGAGTAAACACATATTTATAATTTTATAAGTGGACGGAATTTTGTTTGTCACAAATTTTGTTTGACATTAAGTACCAAAATAATTATGAGATATTTGAAAAGAATTAAGAATTAAATGCTCACATATAGGAGGTCGGATAGTCTTAAGATCATTGGGTATTCTGATTTCGATCTTGCGGGATGCCAAGATAGTATGAGATTCACTTAGGGTTACATTTTTGCTAGTTGATTTAGTCGTCTCTTGAATAAGTGTCAAACAAACAATTACAGTTTCATTCACTATTGCAATAGAATATGTGACATGTTATTAGGCATCAAATTATGTGATATTGACACAAGGTTTCTTGTTGTGAAAGAAATTATACAAAGTGGATATATTTCTATAAAAGTTGTATCTACAAACTCTATGGTTATGTACCCTTTGACAATGAGTTTATCGCCTAGTGTCTTTCATATGAATATTGCTTGTATGAGTGTCGTAGAGATCGACGATCTTTAACTTCAGTGATCGTTTGTAGGTTGGTTGTCTTTCAGTTTAGTTATTTTTATAGATATTTAAGATTTTTTTTACTTTAATTAGAAATGAATTTTTTTTTATTTCATTACACTTTGTATAATTTTAAAATTTGATCTCATTAAAGTCAAGTAGGACTAGTTAAGAATTGACATGAAAATATCACTTTGCATAAAATTTTCATTCCTCACATTCATGATATGATTTGTTAATTAATTGTATTGATTTATATGACCATTATTGGGTCTAGTTGTGCTTAAATATAACGACGAGCAATGAAGAATTTAGGATTCAGAGTTGTGGTGAGCTTGAAAAATATTTGGTAGTGAGCTAAAAAAATAAAGAAATTTTTTGGATAAAACGAATGAATAAATGTAAGTTTTATCAATTTTTTTAATAATTAGTTAAACAAACATTGAATTATATTAAATTTAAAAAAAAAATAGGGGATAATGTCACATTTTTAATGTATAAATAATTTATTTATTTTTGTGTGGGTCAAGCCCCTACATAGATCCATCCCTAACAACAAGCTCTTTGGTTATATATCGATATAATTAATTGATAAAATTGTTTATACAATATATGATTGAGATTACACAAAACTTCGAACGCATTATAATTTATACATTTATATTTGTACATACGTGACCCAGTGCGAGATTGTTGGAATTTATGGGTCACTAATATAATAAATAATTCAACAAATGTCATGTTTAATAAAATCCAAAATAATATTATTTAATGTGAAATTAAATTGATGCTTTATTGGTATATTGGTATAAATTGATAATATTTTAAGTGACGTTTCTAATTTTATGAAGGAATAAATTAGAATTATTAAAATTAAAATAATTAACAATTCAGTTATTTTTGTAATGGTATGGTTGACATTTGAATTACAGTCTTCTCTACGTCCGCATAAAAAAAAACATTATTGAGGTATTCATCAAATTGGAAGAACCATTAATTTCTAATGAATGTCTAAGAAAAAAAATAAAGAACAATTACATATGAGAAAAGAGAAGATTAAAAATCTTCTAGTAACGGATTTCAGGTTCGAAGAAAAGATTTAAAAGATGAATTAAGATACGCTTCTGCAACATTTAACTTAATTTTCACCATTTAAATTATAATTAGAAGTTTAACGCCTAATTCATCTAATAACGGGTTTAAGGCTCAAATCATCTCCATTATATCTACCCGATCAAATTTCTAAACCCAAAAAATCAAGCACACACCCAAATTGAGTTTTGCCCAAAAACTAATCCCAATCACTTGTGTTTTCCACTCATCTGTTACAAATCAACACAGGAAAATTTTTGAATTGATTAGAAAATCTCCATTCATCACAATCATCAAGATCAATTTCCAAAAATTGATTTACAAAAAAATATTTCTCATAACTTATCTTAGTCTATAAGATGAATTACAACAAACCAATTGTTGAAGTGCAGTTCTTAAGGAGCTGATATTTTTCATTTAGAAACTTGTTTAAGAGAGGATCATAGAAGTGATAATAGATCGACGAAGTTAAGAAAATCTGAAAAAAATAGTTGTTCTTCGTGTTCTTCAGCCTTTCACGCATTACAAATTATTCCCCTCAACTTATAAATTTAATAACTCAAAAAATAACCCAAAAAGTAACCAAAAAAATAAGCATACCCATCCCGTAACTCTTTTAAACATATATATATATATATATATATATTAGTTAGTTAAAAAGTTAAATTTATATTGTTAAAACGTTCCGCATTTAATAAATTTATGTTGAATTTAAAATATAAAGTCTTGTTAGCGTAGTTGGTTAAAGGTTTGTATTTGTTTTTGTTAGGTTGCAAGATTGAAACATATCTATAACATTTTTAATTTTATTTTTAACTGTTTTAAATTTATGAGCGGGTCAACCCACAATCCGACCTAAATATCTAAATTACTTTCACATCTATATCCAAATTAACCACAACTCTCGACCCGGCAATCTAGACACTTTGAAAATTAAGCAACATTATATATATATATATATATATATATATATATATATATATATATATATATATATATATATATATATATATATAGATTAGTTAGTTAAAAATTAGAACATAAATTGTTAAAATGTCATGCGTTCATAAAATTTGGTGTTGAATTTAAAATATAAATTTTTATTAACCTAGTTGGTTAAAGGGTTATACTTGTTTAATTATGTTGCAAGTTCGAAACATACCTATAACATTTTTAAATTCATTTTTAACTATTTTAAGTTTATGGGTGGGTCAACCCACAATTCGACGCAAATATTCATTTACTCTCACATATATATATATATAAATTAATCACAGCTCTCAACCCGGTAATACGGACACTTTGAAAATTAAGCATTAATATATATATATATATATATATATATATTATTTAGTTAAAAATTTGAACTTATATTGTTAAAATGTCTCGCGTTTATCAAATTTGGTGTTAAATTTAAAATGTAAAATCTTGTTCGCCTAGTTAGTTAAAAGGTTGTATTTGTTTTATTAGGTTGCAACTTCAAAACATACCTATATCATTTTTAATTTTATTTTTAACTGTTTTAAGTTTATAGCGGCCGTCAACCCACAATCCTATCCAAATATCCATTTACTCTCACATATATATCCAAATTAACCACACTCTCGACCCGTTAATCCGAATACTTTGAAAATTAAGCATCATTATATATATATATATATGTAGATTAGTTAGGGAAAAAGTTGAACTTTATATTGTTAAAACATCCCGCGTTCATCAAATTTGGTGTTGAATTTAAAATATAAAGTCTTGTTAGCCTAGTTGGTAAAAAGGTTGTACTTGTTTTGTTAGGGTGCAAGTTTGAAACATACCTATAACATTTTTAATTTTATTTTTAACTGTTTTAAGTTTATGGATGGGTTAACCCACAATCCGACATAAATATTCATTACTATCACATCTATATCCAAATTAACCACAATTTTCGACCCGGCAATCCGGACACTTTGAAAATTAAGCATCATTATATATATATATATATATATATTAGTTAGTTAAAAATTTGAACTTATATAGTTAAATTGTTCCGCTTTCATCAAATTTGGTATTGAATTTAAAAAATAAAGTCTTATTGGCCTAGTTCGTTAAAGGATTGTACTTGTTTTATTATGTTCCATGTTTGAAACATACATATAGCATTTTTAAATTTATTCGTAACAATTTTAAGTTTATGAGCGGGTCAACCTACAATCCGACCCAAATATTAATTTACTCTCACATATATATATAAATTAACCATAACTCTCGACCCGGCAATTTAGAAACTTTGAAAATTAAACATCATTATATATATATAAAGAGAGATTATTTAGTTAAAATTTTGAACTTATATTGTTAAAATGTTCTGCATTCATTAAATTTGGTGTTTAATTTAAAATGTAAAATCTTGTTAGCCTTATTGGTTAAAAGATGTACTTATTTTGTTAGGTTGTAAATCCGAAACATACCTATATAATTTTTAATTTTATTTTAAACTATTTTAAGTTTATGGGTAGGTCAACCCACAATCCGACCCAAATATCCATTTAATCTCACATCTATATCTAAATTAACCACAGTTCTCGACCCGGAAATCTGGGCACTTTGAAAATTAAGCATCATTATATATATATATATATATATATATTAGTTAGTTAAAAACTTGAACTTATATAATTAAAATATCTCGTGTTCATCAAATTTGCGGTTGAATTTACAATAAAAAGTCTTGTTAGCCTAGAAAAATTAAGAAGATTAATTTTGGAACCGGCCATACATTACAATTTTTGAATATTTATTCTAAATAATCAAAAAGGGAGAAATTGATAGAAAAATTAAGTAGATTAATTTTTGGAACCGGCCAGACGAACTAAACAGAGGTTAATCTTCATGTGCAGACACCTCTAAAAACCGCATGAACCGGTTGGGGCATCAGAAACCGGTTGCTGATATACTTCAAAGAAACCAGCTTCAAGTGATCAAGCTAAAGATCAGAGGAACCGGTTCCACTTTCTCAAGCGACCGGTTAACGAAGAACAAAAGATTACACTCCAACCGGATCATAATGCACAAGACACAGAAACCGGATATTACAGATCAAAAGTCAGAAGATTCAAATTTCAAGAGTGACGTATCATGACGGAAGAAACGTGTCTCGAAAGAATAAAAGAAGATCGGATCCGATCAAAAGCATGCGAGGAAAGCAATGATGCTTTGTTGATCCGATGCTGACAACCGGAAGCGGATGTTCAACACGTGTCTCAATCTGAAAACCGGCTATGTCATCCTATGCTCAGAGTCACCTGCATGAATGCCAGGTGTTGAGGAAGTTGAAGCGTGCAAGCAACCTCTCTGCAAACAGGCGTGATGACGATTAACCAATCCAGAAGAGAGAGAAGAAAGTAGCCGTTAGCTACTTTCAGCTATAAAAGGAAGACGGATCGTCTTCATTCAATGCAGTTCGGTAGTTGAAGTTGTGAGCATCATAAATTCTGAAAGTCATAAAGCATTCAATTCTAGAGAGATAAAGTCCTGTATTCTATAACCGGTGTGCCTAAAACCGGAAAGCTTTGTGTGTGTTATTGTGTTGTGTTGTTGTATTACATCAAAAGTGTGAGTTTGGTGTAACCGGCGAGTAGCGAAGTTGGGCTCGACCGGAAGTGTAATTGTAACTCTAAAGAGTTAGTGGAGATCCTTCTCATAACCTGAGAAGAAGGGGTGACGTAAGAGGGTTTGCTCCGAACATCCATAAACAAATTTCCTGTCTCGTGTTCTTTCCTTCGCTTTCATTTCTTGCTTTCTTAACGTAAGCCGCAAACTAATCATACTTCCAAAACCGGTCACTTACCTCCATTAAACCGACTTCTTCCTAAAACATCATCTAAAAGTCGTATTCGTTGCTTCAACCTGAAACAGACATTTCCGCCCTTGAACCCGGTTCAAAAGTCTGTGACAGGTTGTGCAGTGCTGAGAAAGGTTTTAGTCTTTAACCGGACTATCACCAAAAGAGTTGTGTGTTGCGTAAGCGGCCACCCTTACCTAAAACCGGAAAACACCCCGGTCCTCCAAGGGCGTCCCCGATCCTAACAAGTGGTATCAGAGCGAGGTTCTTAGCACTCAAGCAACCAAAGATGGTGGGAAGCATGACCCACAGCGACAAGCCGCCAATGCTAAACAGCGAAGCGTTTAGTAGTTGGAAGAAACAGATGTATCTACATCTGATTACGTTAGATGATGAGATGAGCCGAGTCCTGAAAGAGGGACCGATCAAGATCAACAAGGAGGAAAGCCAATGGACGAGTGAAGATCGGAGAAGAAGCAACCTGGACAACCATTGCATGAGGCATATCTATAAAGCTATAGATAACAACACGTTGAACAAAATATCAGAGTGCGAAAATGCAAAGGAAGCCTGGGAAACGATCATTCAGATCCACGAGGGAAACGAAAGAACCAAGGAGAACAAAATCTTGGTGGCTACGCAGAAGTATGAAAACATAAGGATGAAACCGGGAGAAAATATGAAGGAATTTAGCAACCGGTTCACCAGCGTAGTAAGCGAGCTTCAGACACTCGGAAAGAAGTATGACAACCGAGAAGTGATCATCAAAGCTTTAAGATCCTTGCCAAGCACGTGGGATATCAAGACCATGGTGATGAGGGAATCAAGCACCCTTGGGCAGATGAAGTTGCATGATGTGTTTGAGGACTTGAAAGCCTACGAATTCGAGATCAAATCTCGGATCGAAGATGAAGCATCTACATCAACCGCAACAAGAGCTTTGGTCACATCGGTGGAACTGGCGGCTCCAGTATCAACCGCACCGGCTCCAGTCAAAAACACTGATCAAATAACCGACGATGTGATGGCGATGCTAGCCCAGAAATTCGGGAAATTCATGAAGAAGAGCCAGCCACCATCTAATAATGATTTTAATTATAACTATGTAGATAAATCAAACAAGAGATGTTATAATTGTGATGGTTTTGGACATTTCAGGTCAGAGTGTAGAAAACCAAGAAGAGACGATAGAAAACCGGAAGGAAACTATCAAGGAAATAATTATCAAGGGAATAATTATCAAGGCAACCGGTATCAAGGAAACAATTATCAAGGAAACAATTATCGGGGAAACAACAATAACCAACGAAACGACTACCGAAGAAATGATGATCAACATGCTGATGAAGGAAAGGAGATCCAAAAAGCTCTCATTGCATCCGACGGTGGAAGCGAGTGGGCATACTCCGATAATGAAGATGGTGAAGAGAAAGTAACCTGTTTCATGGAAAACGACGAAGAGGTATTTGATTTCTCTTCTGATGAGTTTACTAAAGAAGATCTAGTTTCTGCACTCAACCAAATGGTTGCTGAGTTCAGAAATATATCTGCGTATATACCAACACCTGTAGAACCTAAAACCGAACAAATAAATGATGAAAACGTTAAAACATGTGAAATCGAAACGTATGAACCGGATGAACTATCCTCCGATAATGAGAAGACAGTTCAAACGGTAACCGAAACCGATGAACGAGCAATGTACGTCACGGCTGCGTGGGAGAGATCACGTCAAGCAGTGAAACAAATGTGTAACTATAAACGACATCCTAAGTGTAGATATGGTATCGGTTATGATCCAAGTAAACAAAATGAAACAAAACAATCCCACGGGATGAAACTAACGAAAAATAATCTTCCGGTTATAAAATTTGTCAAAAGTTCACAAACCGAAAATAACCTAAAACCGGAAGAAACGCTTAAATATGTAGGTCCTAACGAAACTGAAAAATGGCTTCATCCTGAGAGAAGGAAAGCCAACCGGAAACCAAATAAAAATAATAAAAACCGACATCAAAGAAGCCCATCACCACATAAGGCATTCTTGAGCAACGGCCAAGAAGTTAAGCCAAATATTATCAAAACAATAACCGGGAAAGTGATCCGACTAATTCAAGTCTGGATCCCAAAGGGACTAATCAACCATGGACCCAACTAAATGTGGGTACCAAAAAGGTGTAAATAATTGTTTGTTGCAGGTTAGGAGGAGCAACCGGTTGAAGAATTCTGAATGGTACTTGGACAGTGGATGCTCAAGGCACATGACCGGAAACAAGGAGCTACTGACCGACATCAAGTACGAAACCGGAGCATTCATCACATTCGGAGATAACTCAAAAGGTAAAACCGTGGGCAAGGGTAAGATTGTCCATGGTGAATTATCCATAAATAATGTGCTATTAGTAGAAAAACTAAGCTTTAATTTACTAAGCATAAGTCAAATGTGTGATGTGGGCTACAAAGTTGAATTTCATAAAAACTCATGCTTGGTCAAAAATCAAAATAATGACACTTTGTTAACCGGTAACCGGATAGGAAACATTTACAATGTAAACTGGAAAACTGATTTCGAAAAACCTGTGTGTATGATAGCCGGAAATGATCCAAATTGGCTTTGGCATAAACGGTTAAATCACTTGAATTTCAAAACGATCAACTTTATTTGTTTCAAGGAACTGGTTCACGGCTTTCCAAACGTTAAGTTTTCAAAAGATAAAGTATGTGCTGCATGTCAAATGGGAAAACAAGTGAAATCATCTTTTAAAAGTAAAGGAAATTATCAATCTGAAAGATGTTTAGAACTGTTGCATATGGACTTGTTTGGTCCGGTTAAAGTAACTAGTTTAGGAGGCATGCATTATACTATGGTAGTTGTTGATGATTACTCTAAATTTACTTGGGTTACTTTTCTAGCTTCTAAGAATCAAGCAACTCCAAACTTGATTAAACTGATTTTGAGAATACAAAATGAAAAATCTATTAAAGTAAACAAAATCAGAAGTGATAGAGGAACTGAGTTTATTAACAGTAACTTAACTACCTTTCTTGATGATTCCGGTATTAGGCACGAGTTGTCTAGTGCCAGAACTCCTCAACAAAATGACCTGGCTGAGAGAAGAAACCGAACTCTCAAGGAAGCCGCAAGGTCAATGATAGCCGATTCGGGTGTCGCTCAAAAGTTTTGGGCTGAAGCTATCAATACCGCTTGCTATACACAAAATCGATCTTTAGTAACCAAACGGTTTTCGAAAACTCCTTTTGAAATTTACTTTGATCAAATTCCAAGTGTACGATATTTTCGAATTTTTGGTAGTAAATGCTTTGTTCACAATAACGGCAAGAAGTACTTGACCGCATTTGATGCTAAATCCGATGAGGGAATAATGTTGGGATATTCAGCTGTGAGTAAAGCCTACAGAGTATACAATACTAGGACTTTAACAGTTGAAGAAACCGCACACGTTGTTTTCGATGAATCGGTTGAGCGAAACACTGCACTACCCTTCGACCTTCACAACAGAATGGAAAATTTCAATATCTATTCTGATGATGAAGACGAGGTTCCGGTTTTAGACGCTTTGTCAAGGACCAAGCGGTTGATGTTGAAATTCAGCCTGATCAAGCTGTCTTACCGCAGAAAGTTGACGCTTCAGTTTCTACTGAAGAAATCGGTCGGTCTGACTCTGTTCAACCTACCGATCAGTCTAACCTTGTTCAGCCAACCGAAAGCTTGGTAGACACGTCTCGGATTAACCTCAGAAGGAACAAAAATCATCCTCTTGAACTAGTAATAGGTAACATATCCTCACCCGTCCGAACTAGGCAACAAAATTTGGATCACTATGGAAACTCTGCTTTCATATCACAAATTGAGCCGAAAAAGGTGGATGAAGCGTTGTCAGATCCAGATTGGATTTTGGCAATGCAAGAGGAATTAAACGAGTTTGAGAGAAATAAAGTCTGGTACCTAGTTCCTAGACCGAAAAACAAACCGGTTATAGGCACACGATGGGTATTCAGAAATAAACTCAATGAAGACGGTTTAGTTACGAGGAACAAAGCCCGGTTAGTGGCTCAAGGCTATAAGCAGGAAGAAGGCATTGATTTTGAAGAATCATTCGCCCCTGTAGCTAGACTTGAGGCCATTAGAATATTTTTAGCATATGCAGCTTTTAAAAAGTTCAAAGTTTATCAAATGGATGTTAAAAGCGCTTTTCTAAACGGTAAAGTAAATGAAAAGGTGTATGTTAACCAACCTCCAGGTTTTAAAAATCCAGAACATGAAAATCACGTTTACCGGCTGAATAAAGCCCTTTACGGTTTGAAACAAGCTCCAAGAGCTTGGTATGATACTTTGACTCAATTTTTATTTGATCACAAATTTACAATCGGTTCGGTAGACAAAACCCTTTTTAAATTTGAAAGAAAGGAGCAAATTTTACTTGTTCAGATTTATGTTGATGACATTATATTCGGATCAACCGATCCAAAGTTATGTGACAAATTTTCGAAAATCATGACTGATAGATTTCAAATGAGTATGATGGGAGAAATGAGCTTCTTTCTAGGACTTCAGTTAAGCAGATGGAAGCCGGAATCTTTATAAGCCAACCGAAGTATACAGCCGAACTGCTGAAGAGATTTGGGATGGATACATGTGCCGAAGCGGCTACGCCAATGAGTCCTTCCGTGAAGCTGGACAAAGATGATGATGGTCAAGCCGTTGACATTACAGCATATCGAGGAATGATCGGATCGCTGCTGTATCTCACGGCAAGCCGACCTGATATTCTGTTTGCGGTTGGAGTGTGCGGAAGGTTCCAAGCAAATCCAAAGCAATCTCATTATACGGCGGCTAAAAGAATATTAAAATATTTAAAGGGAACTCAAGAAGTGGGACTTTGGTACCCAAAAGACTCGAGCTTCAATCTAATAAGCTACTCAGATGCCAATTACGCGGGGTGCAAAATCGACAGAAAGAGTACAAGTGGAACCTGTCAGTTTCTGGGTGACCGGTTAGTTACTTGGAGCAGCAAGAAACAAACGTCCGTTGCAACGTCAACCGCAGAGGCGGAATACTTAGCGGCTGGAAGCTGCTGTGCACAACTCCTCTGGATTCAACAGCAACTCAGGGACTTCGGAATAGAAGCAAAGGAGTCTCCAATTTTCTGTGACAACACCAGCGCCATAGCAATCACATACAATCCGGTGTTGCACTCAAGAACAAAGCATATCGACATCCGACATCATTTCATCCGGGAGCATGTTCAGGAGAAACACATCCGGCTGGAATATGTGTCGACCGAGCAACAAGTAGCGGATATCTTCACCAAACCGCTACAGGAAGCTAAGTTTTCACATTTTCGAAATATCTTGGGTCTTACTAATCTTAATCAATTGATATAATCATAATGCATGCTTGTATATAAAACCGGGATATGTGTTCAAGGAGAAGCTAAATCTTCTCAAACCATATTCAAATAGGCCATTAATAAATCAAATATGCTAACCGGGAGAAAGTCTCCGGTTATGCCCGACTACTTCATAAATTCAAATCAAATGTATGTTTACGATACGGTCGAAATAACCAGGTTGAAGTGGATGAAACAAATCCAAGTTGAACAATTGTTGATATCAATCAACTATTTTTCATAAACGGAAATATCCTACTAAAACCGGTCATGGAAAACCGCTTAGTACATATGTACTCTGGTCTGATGAAATGAACTTTTCCGGTTAACCTGAGATGACTGACCGAATTTTCGTGCATATTTTGAAAAATGAAGCCTGTAATTAATTAAAACAAGTCTACCACAATCAAGATGACGACATGTGTCCATCATCAAGAGAGGGAGACTTACATCTTGTCAATAGACATTTTTCATCATTGCTATCTTAGTAATTATTAGATTTACCTTGGAAATAACCATTAGTTACTTCAACAAGTTAAGTCTATTAAATAGCTGATGACATCATCTGGCATGCTTAACCTCATTAAAGACCAAGCCGAATCCCCGGGCTATATAAACCACCCTTAATCCTTTTCAAAACATCACAAGTTCACTATTCACAAGTATCATTCTTGAGATAAAATCCTCTCTCTCTCAAAAACATGAATACCAACTCTTTAGCCAAGAAGATCCTATTGGCAGATTTTGAATCAATCTACCAATATGAGGATCATGAAGTAAAGGAAATGTTCTTAGCCATAGAAAGGAGTGGGCTAAGAAGTTTTCTTGAGAACAGATTCATCATCGACTACCTTGTAGTCGAAGAACTGTTTGAAACCGCGAAAGAGGTGCATCGAGATATACTCGTTGCACAGGTTTACGGTCAAAAATTCCTATTCAGCGAGACGGATTTCGCTGTATACTGCGGTTTACCCAATGAAGGGGTAACCGACCTAACCTATTCCCCGGTGACAATGGAAGAAATGTGTCGCCGGTTCTCTGGATCTGACATCCCGGTTAAACCCTGGGGTGCTAAGAGTCAACTTTCTCACAAGTACCAGATTCTCTGCGAGATTCTGGGAAAATCTGTCTTGTGCAGAGAGAAAAGTTACTATTACACTCAAAGGGTATTCGAGATGATGATCGCCGTAACGGTTGGGACACCGGTCAACTGGTCCTGGATCATCTTCAGTAAACTGAAGAAGATGCTTCTCTCCAACAAAACCGGCTACGCTCCTCAGCTGAGCGGTTTCTGTGCAAGTCTGGACATCCACTCCGGACCCTTCGTCACTCTTCACCCAAGGCACGTGCTCACCAAAGAACGAGTACAAGAGATGATCGACCGGTGGGAAGCGGTTAAAGCCAGAAAAATTCAAGCGGTTGAGGCTTCAAACGCTCAAGCGGCTGAGTCATCAAATGTCTAAACCTGTCTTTCCTCTTTTCTTTTATCTTTTATTTACAAAACCGGTACTTTTGCTGTACTACCGGTTTCGTACTCCAATCAATGAATCAGATCTCTTTCCTTTCCAAGTCAAAATCTAAAATATTAAATGCGTCGTATCAAAATAAATCATTTCACTCTTGGGAACATAAATTCCCATTATCAAAGAGCATGCCTGACTTGATTTGACAAGACTTGCTTTTATTCTCTTGGAAAATCACAAAAACATTAAAGACTAAGTATAAACGGCTAGATTTTCAAATCCTCTCATTAAATGCTCTCATTCACTCTAGGCTATAAAAGGAGATCAACTTCCATTTTTATAAAACACGCCTTCAAGCATTCTTCTCTCTAAAAAACTCGAAAGCTCAAGAACTCTCTTAAAAACCTTCTTCACTCTTCATCATCATGTCTGCCGAGATAAGAAACACCCTGATCATTGATTTTGAAGACATCAAGCATAGCGCCTACTATGAATGCATTTTTCAGCATGTCATAGAGTCTGACCTGAAAGGATTTCTCAAGGGTTCGGACCTCATCCTCGTGGAGGAGGTGTGCGAATTCTACAACAACGGTCATGTCTTGGATGATGGCAGCATTCGCACCATCATCGACGGTCAGTTCCTCCAGTTTTCTGAGGAGGAATTTGCCACTTTCTTTCACCTTCCAACGGAAGGTTTCTCTGATTTTCCTACGCCGCATTTACCGGCTAAGAAAACCTTTTTCAAGATCTTCTCTTCTTCATACACTCCTGTTAAGGACTTTGGGAAGAAAGAAGATCTCGCTCCTCATTACCAAGTCTTTCACGATTTGGTCCAAAGGTCTATCATAGGCTGAATGCCCAATCAGAACTACAGCCGGGAGGCATTCGATATTATGATAGCCATCATCCGCGAAACCGCCATCAACTGGGCGTCCTATCTTTTCAATAAGTTGAAGCAGCTTATGACCGGTAAAAGAGGACGGATCAGCTACGCTCCTCAGATCACCCGGTTTCTCATGTCCAAGCGTCGCAACCTTGGAAAAGGTGTTCCGGTTGGATCCTTCAACACCATCACTATAGATATGATCTATAAATGTGTGTTAAGAATTCAGGAACGGTCTCCTCAAAACACCATGGAGAAGTGGTATGAAAGGAGGTTGGAAGGAGGATGGTTTACTGAATAATTCTCTTTCTTTTCGTTTTCTTTCCGGTTTCTGGTCAGTTTGTTGTACGACCAGAACCGCTCCTATGTTAATCATTTCTTTTCCCGTATTAATGAAATACTTCAACTCTTAAAAAGTCTCCGGTTTTTCATTCACATTATTCCTTTCCGGTTTCTCAAACTTATACAAAAAAAAAAAAAAAAGCTTAAAGTTAACTTAACTATCTCCGGTTAACAAGACTTCAAGAGAAACCGGAACTTCGAGCAAAGATGAAAATTTGAAAAATCTTAACCGCCCATGGTTTTACCTCTCAAAATTTACCGCCCATCGAATTTCCGCTTTTACCGCCGAAAGTTACGGCAGTAACTTTTTGGAGGGAAAGTTGGCGCCAAAACATCAAATTGACGGTTCATCTTCAAAACCGCTTGGAACCGCCATCTATATAAACTCAAATCAGCCCATTCAACACATGTGCTTTCTCTCTCTAAAATTTCTAGAACTTCAAAGCTTTCCTCTCTCCGATCATCATCATTCTTCATTTTCCTTTCTCAAATACTATCATGGATCTAGGCAAAGCTCCATTTCAATGGATGTTGCAGGTAGATTTCGCAGATATTGATGAGCATGCTGACGACAAGAACAAGGCTGCTCTTCAACTTCTACGAGAATCTGGGTTGGAAAAGTTCCTTTCTGGTCCGTTCACCATTTATCCGGCGGCGGTGACGGAGTTCTTAGCGACGGCGACGTTGTCGAAGAGGAAGATCTCGGCTACTGTCAACGGGAAGGCCGTCCTCATCACTGAAGAAATCTTTACGGAAGCACTTGGTCTGCCCAACACAGGTTCGGACCTAAAGATTGACTTAACCGAGGCAGAATCAAATGCTGCCCGGTTGGTTGTATCTTTCTCAGGTCAGGATCTGGTGATTCACACCAGCCGGAAGATCAAGCTAAAACCGGAATACAGATGGTTAGTGACCGTCATCGCCAAATCACTCCAAGGAAAGGGAGGTAACTTCGATAACCTCACAAAATTTAAGCTCAGAATGTTGTTGGCCATTGTCCGCGGAGACAAAGTGGACTGGGGATACGTTATATACGAAGAGTTTTGTCAAATGGTGATAAAGAAAGATGGCCGGGTGCAGGCCTATGCTATGCAAATCGTCAAAATTCTTGAGTTCCTTAATGTGGAACTAGGTGAAGGCATACCGCTTCCGATCTCCAACATTCTTGACTCTGAGTCAATGATAGAAAAACCGGAGAAGACGATCAAACCAAAATCTTCAAAGACTAAATCATCCAAGGGAGCCAGCTCATCGGTTCCAGTTGAGGAAGAAACAAGACAGAAGAAACCGTCAAGAAAAGCGGTTGAGGCAGAAGTACCACCAGAACCGAAGAGGAGGAAGAAGGTAGCTGCAAAGAAGAGTTCAAAGAAACCGGCGGACTCCGAGAAAACGCTTTCCTCGGACAATCCACCGGAAAGAACCGCAGACGTATTTCAGCCCATCCCAATCAACACCGTTATTCCAGTTCCCATCCCATCCAATTCTCCAAGGCAAACCGAATCTTCGAGGAGCAAGGAGAACAAGTCAAACTCAAAGGAGGAGGCAGAGGCAAATGTTCACTCTGCAACCTCCAAGTCACCCAGTAAGCAAGTTGAAGAGGTGTTGGCCGATGTGGGCTTGAATACCTCAGAAGCAATTCAGAATGTGGTCCAGGAGATCACAAGAGAAACCGAAGAGGACGATGTTTCAAGTCGTCGAAAGCCAGATGATCAGGTTGAAGTACCTGATCAGAACGAAGCACAACCGGTCGGTGAGACGGCCAACACAACAGAAATTGCACCTCCGGCTCAGGAGGGAAATATTGAAGAACGGG